>NW_010234943.1:0-11981 GCF_000690775.1 Eurypyga helias
TATGATTCTATGATTCTATGTTCCTTGAGAGGAACAAACAGGAATGTTCAGGGGTCTCAAAGCAGAGATCTGGAGAGTGCCAAATTTCCACAGAGGAGAATGTCTAGAGTGCTGAGAAATCACAGAAGATGATGAGTTTGTCATCTCACAGTAGAAGAGAGGAAGGGGATTTACTCTGTAAATCTTGAGAAAATCATTTTTCACTTTCACTGGTATAACTCCAGTTAATTCCATAGTGTCACTCTGGATGTAAAAGAAACAGTTGAAGAACAGAAATTAACTATACAAGCTATCTTCTCAGCAGATAAATGTGAGTTTTCCACATCTGAGAATGTGACTGCATATTTCAAGCTCAACATTTAATCATTAATTTTTTTTTCAACAGCAAATAATTCTAGCTCTTTCTTATCTGAACAGTACTGCGTAATAACAGCAAAATGCTTTGAAACAGCTTTCTGGATTGACACAAGAATTTTTCCTTAACATCCATTTCTCCAGTTATTTTAAGAAAGAGTAACAGTTCATTAAAATGTATTTGGTTTCAATGACTAAATATTACTCGTATCCTTAACTGTTTACAAAAAAGCTGTTTTCCCCTCCTTGTACAGGCTCTGAGCATTACACTTCTTCCCCCATCCCTTTAATGCCTTTTCCCACCATCTCTTGATCCTGAACTAAAAACAATCAAAAAACCCAGCCAAAGAAAAAACCCCAGCCAAAGAAAAAACCCCAACCCAAACAAAAACAAGACCAAAAAACCCAAACAAAAAACAAAAAAAAATTGTGTCTGGGAAATGGATTGTATGATAGGAAAAGGCAACCACCATACACACTGAGAGCTGTCGGTCAGCACTTACAGGGGCCAACAGTGGAGGGTGACTGCCAGGAACAAGTAAACTGAATTCCCAGTTATTTCAAAAAAATTCAGATAAATGAAAATGGAGAAAAATCTTTCTAATCATTTCACCATAACACTTACCATCACTAAATTCCAGTCTGTAACATAACTTCAAACTAACCTGCGAAGCCCCGGTCTTTCCTTTTGCAGTGGGTGGGAATGGCCAGATGATGGGGGGGTGCTCCACAGCAGCCCCCTTGCTGGACACAGCTGAGCCCACCAGCCACGATGGTCGTGTCTCCGCGAGAACGCATTTCAGAAAGGACAGAATGCAGCACAGGCAGAGAGGAGTGAGGGGAAAAAAGTGAGCCCTATGGGCAAAGAAGGAGAGGAAGGAGGTGCTTCAGGCAACCAGAATGGGGAGTAGCTGCAGCCCACGGAAGAGACCATGGTGCAGCCGGTGAATATCTTCTGTTAGAGCCACACACAGTGTGGCTTGCCTTCTCCTCTGAGTGCAGGTAACACGCTGCTTCTAGGAAGCCATGTATTTAAATTGTCCTTAATACTTACTATTTGAACTTGATGGAAGAGTGGAAGTTACTAGGAAAGCATTGAGATATGTGAGATATGTGGCTTTGAGCAACCTGGTCTAGTGGAAGGTGTCCCTGCCCATGGCAGGGGGGTTGGAACTAGATGATCTTTAAGGTCCCTTCAAACCCAAACCATTCTATGATTCTATTCTATGATTCTATTCTATTCTATGAGATACGGGGATAAAACTTTGCAACTCACTGTTGTGTTCTCTCCTCTTTTACATTTGCAGAGCCTTCACATGCTTTTACATCCTCCACAGATTTCTTCCTTAGGATGAAGATACAAATTTCACACCATGATATTATGCAAGACTGGAATGAATAATATTCTTTCCCAAACTATCACAAAGGGATGGATGGAAAAAACCAAACCACTCTTTAGTATTATAGCTAACAATTGTTCAGCCAATGGGAAGCAGTATGAAGTTAGTATGAGCAGTATGAATGAACAGGAACACATATCGACACAACCAGAAATTAATCATTCAGAAGAATGACTGCATTATCACAGGTCCTACAGTATACGCTTCATTGATCAAATACTATAACTGTAAACCAGCACATTTGGTTATTTAATGCTCTTTTTGATACTAGTTTTTACCTACAGCAGAACAAGATTATGTGATTATTGGAAATTTTATGTCTATACAGATCACAGCTGGAAGTCACAGAATCAAAGAATCACAGACTGCTTTGTGTTGGAAGGGACCTTAAAGACCATCTAGTTCCAACCCCCTGTCATGGGCAGGGACACCTTGCACTAGACCAGGTTGCTCCAAGCCTCATCCAGCCTGGCCTTGAACACTTCCAGGGATGGGGCATCCACAGCTTCTCTGGGCAACCTGTCCCAGTGCCTCACCACCCTCTGCAGGAAGAATTTATTCCTGATATTCAATCTAAACCTGCCCTCTTTCAGTCAACATATTAAATGTCAGGTTAGTTGAAGTGTCTTCAGCTCTTAGATTCATACTGTTCCTCAGGATTTATTTTCATCCATTATATTGAGGGGAAGGGGGAAATAAAAAAGAGAGACAAAGAAAGCACACAAATTCTAAATTAATTTTAAATCATAACTATAAATGTAAGGATTTCCTGACCTGGGAGTCAATTAGAGGAGTAAAAATGGAACATATATTTATTAAGCAGGGCATATATGTATGTTTTCATAACACTGCCGGAAAACAGAAATGATACAGTGCCTTCATCTTCTCAGCCCAAGATTAAAAACAACGATCTTACATTTGCATGTAGATTTAGTAGAAATTGGTGTCAGCTTAATTTAGGAGATAAGCACTAATAAAATACAGGATTGAATTTATAGATGTGATTATGCTGAGGTGCAAATAATTAAATTAAATTAAACATAATTATGCTAATTAGAAATCAAGCCAAATGCCTACAGAGACAGCAATCAGAATGCAAGAAATCTCTGAGAAGAGAAGCTGTAAGATGAGGCACTGGTCAATCAATGAAAATTTCATTAAAAGTTCATATCTCCATTTGTCATAAGCAGGCTTTAGAAAAACTCAGAAAAAAGGGTTCTCTTACACAAAAAAAAAAAAAAAAAAGTGTTTCTGAATTATTACCTTCATTATGAAGTTGTAATATTGATTGATATTTAATCAGATTTTTAATTAGGCAACAAGTAATACTCACATGTTGGCAGACCCTTCCCTACTTTATCCTTGTCAGATAATGGTTTCACATATGACAAATTATCCTAAAAGACTTTTTATCCTTGAAACTGTGTTCCTTCATGTATTCAAGTATCAGACCTCAGCACAGGCCCCTAAGATTATGCTGGACAGATTGTAAAACTCTGTGCAGGTCTTTGTTTCGCATTGGTGTAGGATACTATTTGCCTTTTGATAGCCACATAAACAGTGGCATTATAAATATTATCTTAATAGTAGTATCTTTATGAGGAAAAAAAAAATCCCATCATCATTACAATATACCTATCTTGCTACTCTGTGCATGTACATAATTTAGGCAGCAATTGATGCTTTTTAATGTATTTTTTAAAAGTTACTACCTAGATTCTCATTATCAAAAAAAAAAAAAAAAAAATTCCATTAAACTGCAACTCAATATTCCAGTTGTTAGCTGGGTTCCCAAGGCAAAGAAAGGACTTGTGATCATGTCCAGCGTAGGTCTCTACACCAGCCCATGCAATCAATAACTGCTCACTCTGGGGACAGAGGAGCTGAGATTTCAAAGACATTAAGTTCCTAAAGGTTCCGTGAAAATCAATAGCCACTAAGTATGTGGCCTCACTAAGAAAAGAGTTGGAGACTAAACTTTCCTCCTTGCAAAACAGCAGAAATTTCACAGGGGAAAACAGACAATGGGAAGAAGCTACCTTAGCTGCAGGCTAAGAGGTTGCTTTGGTTAAAAATATAGACGAATTGACAAGTTCTGAGAGAACCCGTATAAATTCACCTGAACATCACAAGCTCTGAAGGATAGGTACCACTGTGTGTTTGAGCATCACCTATCACACACCTCCCCTATCTTAACGATGATACTGCATTCAATTTTCTCTTGCACCTTGGGATCTTGTTAGCAACGTTCCCTGCCATCACGTCTCCTGTTTAGAAATGTGATTCAGCAATCACTTGCTCAGCGACATGTCAGCATGTAAAACAGTACAGCAAAATTTGAAGATAGTAGGATTTCATGACTCTCTTCTTATTCAAATACCTCATCATGTGTCAAAACATGAATATGAGAGTTCAGAGGAGGTGTTACCCTTGTTATCCATGGTCTAAAATATTGTAGTGATGCTCAAAATCTCTTGTGCATTTCAGATATATATCTTCATTTCCTTTCAGGGGTTGTAAGGAAACTAGCATAATGGCTCTGAGACTACTACCTGCTGGCGGGATTTGGCTACTTGGACTGTGGGCAACTGGATCCCATCCCCAGGGATCTGCCCACTGCCTAGAACTGGAGCTGCCCCCTCAACAACCCTGCTCCCTGGTGGGGTGGTGGGATGGTCCTGGCTGCCAGGCCCTGCTCTGACAGGACCGTGGGAACATGCACCTCTGTGCTTAAAAAAAGCAAGTGGTTTTTTTTTAAGTATGTGGCCTTAACATGGGCTATGAGCAAAGTCAGACTGAGCTGACAGAGTCTGATGAAAATGTCAATTTTAAGCACTGTAGTGCAGTCATCAGAGATTAATTTTTGTACATTCTTCAGAAACGCTTCTGAGGGGAAAGAAGAAAGAGGGGAGAGTATTCTCCTGCCTGGGAGAGGAGAGCAACTCCGGACAAGCTGCAGACTTGTCCCATGAGGAAGGGAGCCCATCTCCCTTGTGCATTTAAATGGTAGCTCCAAACATGAATGAGGACTCCAGGGTTCCGTCCCCTGGATTCTTCCAAAGAAGGATGATCACCTTCTTCAAATACTCCTTTGAACCACAAAAGATGGCAGAAAAGGTGCAGAGATTGGGGAGGCCAGCTTTTCAACAAAACAACCAACAGTGCTCATCTAATGTTGACACTCCCTCAGCATCTCCCACCCACCCCCCCCCGCCCCTTTTTCCTTTTAAATCTGAGAATCGGTAGTCCATTATACACCTGTGTGATGTATTGATTAGTGAGGGAAACGATAAACCACTCTAAATATGAAGATGAGTCCTGTGGATAGTATTCCTCCTACAATGAAGCAGTGGTGTTTTGAAATGTCTACATTATACTTATCATCTAGAGTTTTTTAATATTTTTTTATATTCATCTAGAGTTTAAATGACTGCTTACAAAGCCCAGGACAGGCATCATTTCAACTCTAACATCCATGATGTACAATACAGCTACATAAATTTCAGGATTTTACACTCATAATAGCACTGACTGTAATTCTAGGGAGGATGTAAGTTACTATCGTAACATTGTGCTTCACTCCAGAACATGTCTAACACATAACACACATTCTACCGTTCCCTCAGTAACAGTAAATTAAGAGCAGTGTACGCCCTAGGTAAGATGTTGCCTGTAAAGTACAAAAATAACAACAGAGTTTTACCAACTTTGGAATTCTCTGTAAATATTCACCAGTCATAGTCCTGTAAAACCATCTACCTTACTGCAATCCCTAAAACCACCATGTGCTGAGTTCCACCTTCAGAACAGGTAATGCATGCTTGCTTCATCTAGATTTTGGTGTGACCATTAATACAAAATACGAGATTGGTTTTAAGAGACACACTGTCATAAGCATGCTCAGCATTTGCTTTAAATGACAACAGAAAAAGGCACCAGTCATACTTGCTGCTATAGGGATCTTTCTGATTTTTCCCTTTCTGTCCTTTACACCCTGGCAGCATCCCGCTTTACCACCAGTGCTAACATTAGTACCGATGACAACCAATTTTCTGAAGCTAACCTGCCTGAATACTGGTTATCCTGACTGCAGACAGACCAGGATCAATCTCTTTCTAATTCACTTCCCTGAATGATCTCACTGTGACAGCCAAAGCTAAGCTTCCTGGGGCAGCTACCCTGTAAATTGGTGAGGTATGTCATCTAACCACATCCACATTCGCTGAGAGGCAGGACGAGGGTTGTACACCTTGCTGGAAAAGTAATAAACTGGTGAACAGAAAGGCATGGGAAATAAGACTCGGTCAAATAAACGGAATTTCGCACTTCCAAGAAAGAGCAATAATGCTTATTATGGTGAATGGCCAGGCTGTTGCCAAGATCAGAAAAATACATTTGATTCAGAGAAACGGTTACCATCCAGAACGTCTAGAAGGCCTCATAGGAAGACAGGAGATAAAAGCTAAAAATGCCTCATTCCGAATGGGTAATCTCTGACACCCTGGAGCATGCAAGTAGAGAAAGGCAAGGCTCCCTAAAAGCAACCACAGCATGTCAGCTGAATAGACAGTTCCAGCTCAAACCCAACGTTAAACACAATAATAGTGGATTTTTTCTGGTTGTTCAGTTAAACTTTTCAGAAATATTTCCAGATACAGTCTATTTCAAAGGCTCTCAATAAACTCTAAAATTCAATTGTGTTGACTGAAATGAAGTGCAAACCCAATCCCAGATAATAGCAATGTATTCTTCCTCTCCGTGGGACATTTTGACACGTGCTCTCACTCCCAGAATTTTATCCACCGGACAACAGAACACACCTGGACATGAAACGGGTCTGTGGGGACCTGAAGAACCAGTATCAGGAGGGCCAGAGCAGGACAAAGTGTCTTCCAATGGCTACAAGAGGAAGAATCTCTGGCACCTGAACAATAAGGGAGGTCGTGGAGAACGGAATTCAGACAGTTCCCAGGGTATTTGGAATGGACACGCAACATAAATGGCTCTAAACGTCTCTCTCTGGTTAAGAGACTCTTAAAAGCAACCACTAGATTTAACTATTCAGTAGCATGATCAGAGCTAGTTCCAGTGATTCAATGCAGTTACTATTTTATTAATGCATTCTGATGTAGACTGCAGAAGCAATCTGTTGATCTGTGACTGCTTCTTAGAGCAGAGGGTTTGGTCAGCTACAGTAAAAATAAACAAACCCACAAACCAACTTTGCTGTATGGAAGTAATTAGTTTCCTTGTAAGTGCAGGGGACACACCGCACGGTCATCGCTGTCTGCATCCATATTTATCCACATTAAAATAGGTAACTCTACTCAGTCAAAAAAGTTGAAGAAATCTTGGCAGATTACAGAGTGTGCAAAAAAAGGAAGAAAAAAACCAAAATGTTAATAACAATGAACGTAAGGAGATTGAATTTAATTAAAATATGGGCTTGTCCATATTAAGTCAGGAGACAAAGAATTATGGCAGTTATAAAAGGAACCTTCAAAGTTCATGCATTTCTAAAAAATAAAGTAAAAAATTTACATAGAATGAAATATTTATCAGGGGTTACAAAAAAAGGTAAAAGAAAAGATTTTTAACCATACAGGAGGAAAATCCACAGTATCACCAGCCTGCATTCCAAATAAACCAGAAGGAAAACTCTGGACAGAGTTCCCACAGCTGATGACTCAACTTTTTAGCTGTGCAGTGATACTTCTCCGAGACGTCACCAAAGGCATACTCAAAGCAGTGTGCTGCCTATTCTGCGAACAAGTAAAGGACTTCCATATCCAGGCCTACCAGGATACCACTTTGCAGCTACATTTCCTTCTCCCCGTAGATGGCAGAAATCAAGTCATGCAGGGAGCAACTTTCCCTCTCCCAGATAGCATTACAGACTGATTGTCTGAGGAGCCATAACTATTTTCTATGAAACTACCTACCTCCTCCTGATGATTACATGTTACAGCTCACGTTATCATTACAGCAGGAGGGCAAGGCATCGCAAAAAACAAAAAAGAAGCTATTTTTTGATGCAGTTTCTCATGAGGATGATGATGAGGATTTGCTCCTGAATACAGTAAGGAGGACAGCTGGAATTCAAGATTTATGCTTAACACTATTCCCATGAAAGCTGCGCTCACTGAAGTCCACAGGGGAACTGCAGTATGACCTCAGATGGCTTTAAAAGGGACATCGTCATGCATATCAACCAACACCGTTTTACAATTCCAACTTGCAAATCATTACACCTTTCTACCAGTATGGTTTTGGCCTACCTCTAATACACAAAATGAAACTACTTTCCCTGTTACGCTTAACAATTTCAATATTCCCTGAAAACATCTTAACGAGCAATCTCCTTTCAGAATTCCAGCAAACTTGATGTGCCAATCTTGAGAAGATCCACATTTCCAGAGGCCAGTAATGGCTATTGAATATAAACCTTTCAAAGTCCTTGTAAATGAGTTTAAGTAATTTCTGCCAGCTTTTTCTGCTCCTTAGAACAAATGAGGCTTTTAGGATTAGATAGGCAGCTAAGCTGTTCAGGTGTTGCTTTACATTATCTTAGATTCTGGGATGCACTTTCAATTTTTAAGTGTGTGAAAGTTATTCAAGTAACGTTTTCCCTTTCTGAGCCCATAGTTTCAAAAATTGAATCGTTCTTTAAAAAAACCCAAAGTGCTTAACTGAGTCTAATCCATGCAGCACTTCTACACTTTAGTATGGTCCTCAAAACAAAAACAAAACAAAACAAAACAACAACAACAACAAAAACCAAACCAGCCAAACAAGCAAAAAACCAACCATAAACAGAAGAGGAACATGGCTCTTAAAACACAAGACTTGGCTGTCCTGCTGTAAAACCTCTTTGGGATACAATGACTACTGGAGAAAATGCAGACCAAAGAGGAAAGAATTGTGAAACTGAACCACTGTTGAGGGACATTAACAGAATAAAGAGGTGGTTCAGTAGAGTGGAAATAATATCCAGGACTACTACATGATAATAGTCCTCAAAAAACTTAAACCGTAGATATAAAAGTAAAGGCAAACATTTTTTGCCTTCCTACTACAAGCAAGATGGGAAGTAGTACAAGTAAGACAGACTTTACTGTAACAGTGTTTTCTGTTCAAGGTAGTGAGAAGCTTCTCACAGTACAGACAGGTAATGGAGTAGACTGCTTAAGGAAGTCCTCCCGTTCCCACCCTGGAGATGAAATGCTAACAAAAGATGACCGAGATACAGATGCCAGAGGAGAACATAACCTGCTTAGGTCCCCTGTGGTGTATTGTTTATCATCTTATAAAGGTTTTAGTCTGTGGTTTTAATTATAATTCTGGCTATTTCTGTTCTAAATTAATCACTTTTTCTAGTCTCTCTTAATCAGGCAGCAGAAGGCTCAAGTATCTACAGCATTTTTGGCTTTTGCCCTGTATCCTTTTCTGTTAATATCAGCACTCTGTTGGCTGCATGTTAGCACACTCTCCGCCTATCTCAAAGGGTATCAAGTTGTTTCCTATCATATTCAGGGAGAAAACGGCAGATTTTTAAGTTTACCTGGAAAGTTAATACAAAGTGATTCCATGCACATTTAAACAATTGGGAACAAAAACTACATACATTGCCTTGGAGAGCAGATCTTTCTAATGAGTTTTCTTATGACCCACCCTATTTGTGCTGAATTGTAGCACACATAACACAAATTTACATAGATGAAATTTTAAGTTTGCATTGTACTAATCATTGAGAATGCAGACCGGATTCAGATCTTTCTAAGGGAAGACTGTAGAGTAAGAAACCTTTTATATTAAGGTGTTTTTTTACAAATCATGAACTGCCTAGAGAGAAGCAGGATGATGCACAACAGACATTCAAAGTAACTGTCCAGAATTTGAATTCAGCATTGATAGAGGATGTCAAGACTAATTTTAGATATGAAGTTACCCAGTCAGTGAAGAAATGTTTTGTAAACAGCCTCTTTCATTTTTCAGTGTAAGCACTCTCTTCTTTTTTGTTTGTTTGTTTGTTTGTTTAAACAGTAAGAGCAAACCTGCTATATGTTTTTAGGTAAACCTCATAATGAAACTGGCAACAGGCAGCTCTTTCAGCTTCATTATGAAAATGTTATACAAATGAGGTATTCTTGATTTCTAAATAAAAGCAGATCTAATTCCCAATAGAAACTCTTTTTGTCCAGCCACATACAGTATAACATTTTTCTGCTGGCCAACTGGTTTCTGACAGTTCCATCCTATTTACAGATTTCCCTGGGTAAGTGTTTTGAGCCTTAATTCAGCAGGCTCCAACAATTGAAGTGAATGAGCAACTTATTTAAAGATAAAGAAATCTTCAAAAGAAAACAGAGCTCTTTAGTACAAGAGCATTATATAGAAAGCCTCTAGGTAATTATTTTCTTCATTATAGCAGAGGCAAGAGAGAAGGAGGCAGCAATGGAAGTGGCAGCAACCTGAAATACAGTGACCAAGAGGGAGAAAAGTTAGAAACAAAAATATTAGGACAAACTAAATAACCCATGAGATGAAGCAGAGTAAGCCCCTGTGTGAGTAAAGCAATATTATCACGAAAGCAAGAGTACAATGCTGAGGATCAATATAAACAATCAGAGTTGATAATGAAACACAAGTCTAAATATATCTATAAAGATTTTGAAAAAGTCTGTTGTTTTCCTTAGTGTTTGAATACAATTTTCTCCAGGAAAAAGGTAACATTACAATATTTACAGCTCTGAACCATTACTTAGCCAGGAAGAAGTCATGTGCTACGTCTTTACCAAAAGAGAGAAAAATGTCCTTGCCAATAGGAACACACAAAGGTTAAGACAATTCACAAGGATGACTTCTGCCAACTGCAATGGAAAATACTGGTAGACAAAGTCACCTCAGCACTGGCTTCATCAAACTACCTTTTCCAACCATCTTGTGTTACAGAAAAGGAGACATTTAGGCAGGGATATGAAAGAATAGAGTACTCTATGTTTTTGAGTGTGTGTGCACCAGTGCTTCAAAAAAAAAAGGCACATGAGAGAAAGTGTGGAGGCATTTGCCTCAAAAATGCAGTCAGGCACAGAACCTGGCAGCAATGCAAATCTTCTTGCACATCCTAAACTGATTTTTAAATGCTCTTATCAGTAGTATAAATTAAGTGTCCCAAGAAAAGGGACTTCTTTTTCCAAATACTTTGAAAGATGCCAGATTACCATTGCCACTCATACAACAGCATGGATACTTCATCTAAATGCATGCATACTTTTAAGGTCCCACAGTGAGGAACCAGCTGTCCTTGTTATGCATATAGTGTTCCCCTGATCTTGAGGAGGACCATAAACCTCCTTTTGAGATTGTGAGGTCCCTTACCTTACTCTAGTCTTTCATCCTGGGATAAAGGCCCTTGAACACCATGATTACACTGAAAAGCAATCTGAATTCCTGGCACTCTTCTTGCTCTTCTCTGAAAGCCAACAGCTTTTTTTATTGATGAATCTTCCTCTTAAAAAATTATTAAAAAATCATTTTGACTTACTAAAAAAGAAAAATTTTTGAGAAGTCATTAGGAAAAAAATTACCTAAAACTCTGCAAATTTATTCTTTGCTCATCTTAAAATCCATTTTCACTTAAGCTTTTCTTCCACAACAGAAGAGAACGTAATTATATCCCCATAGCACAAAGCAGATCCTCCACCATCTGGAAGGCTCCTAATCACATTCTTGCTAACTATATCCCATTGTTCTGTATGTCAGGATATCCCCTATAAAAGTACTGTAAGTTCATTAATACTACAGTTAAACAAAAAAATCTTTCAATATTATGAAGTACTACTTCCATCTTCTTTTATGAACTTTTACAAGACTGTGCGTGAAACCTGCACAACCGTCTCCGTCATTCAGCCCAACACTTGACACTGCCAGGGGGAATGCAGTCTTTAAAACAACTTCAGCACATAGATAACATTAGAAAAAACAAAGGATTATTTTATTTTAACATTATGAAAAATGATGGAAGGAAAAGAGAACAGTAGGACAGGATTTAATGCAAACAGATTACGAGTTTAGAGAAAACCTGTTTCTAAGGATGACTTTATTGGCACCAGAACACGTTAAACTGGAAAGGAACTTGCAAGGTGATGTTTTCCACCCTCCTCCTTTAACGCAGGATCAGCTATGCTCACATCCAGTCTAAAGAACTCCGGCTAGCAAAATACCACG
>NW_010234944.1:0-7956 GCF_000690775.1 Eurypyga helias
CCATTCTATGATTCTATGATCCTAAAAAAAAAATCAGTTAAAGTACTAATTTGTGTACTACTTCAGGTCTTTATCCTCAGTGCAGACACATCTGGGGACAGAATGCTAGTCTAACTAGCAGTGAATAAGGTAAGGGGAGTTTGCAGTTCAGTGAAAATATTGAACAAGATTGATATAATCTACTTTGGATGCAAAGCAAATTAAAAATACAAAACCAGAAAACCCAGAACATTTTTTACAAACCAGAAAAGCACTTTTCAAGTGCCTCCACTCCTAGCCTGTTTCTTGTTGAAATGGTTTTGGCAGTCAAGAAAATATTTTAGTAAAAACCCAACAACTCCCTTACACAATTCAAGAGTCGGGGTGTACTCCAAATCTCTTAGTAAAACCAATTTAACAGTTCTGCACGAGAAAGATTGAAAGTTACAGATCATATCGTTCTAAAAAATCTGATAACTCTAAAACATAGAACTTAATGATGGTATTAAGAAAACCTATTTTACAAAGTTATTTTTTACAAGAAGTTGGCATTTAACAGTCACAAACATCAGCAAAGCAATATTGTGGCTTGACACTGTTTTGGTTGCAGCGATGGTGTGGAAGGAAGTGGGTGTCAAGTTCCCTTGGCAACAAATGGATGATAAATGACACACTCTGAATCACCAATGACTCATTAAGAGAGTTCTGCTTCTGATTTTTGGCTTTTATTTCCAGGTTATAAAATTATGATAGTTTTAAGATGATGGATGAAGGTGAACATTTCACAGCATTCACAAGTGAGTGGTAATGGTCAGATTGCTATTAGACCTCCTAACACCATGAAAACAGGAAGCTTTACCAACCAGTGTTTCCTGTTTCACCTAAAGTGATTTAGAGCTAAAGGGTGTCCAGGTTCTTTGTAGAATAACAGAGAGGATGAGGGTAGAAGTGTGAACTCTCAGTGGCCAACAGCAGAACCACTAAATTCAGCACAGTTCACGGAGGTGTGGATTTGCTCACAAGGTGTACAAGAACTTGCACATTAAGCACTTACGGTATTACACATTGCAATGGAAAATGAATTACAGTGTTTTTTACTGTGAATAAATATATGGGTTTTGATAACAAGTCAAAATAATGTGATAACGAATGCTAATTTGAGCAACTGGGAGCACCCTCAAACTTAAGACATAATGCCACAAGTGAAAGTAAGAAATGGCAGGCTGCAGTTTGGAGTATATGTCTAGGTATATACATGTACATACATAGGTTCATTATGTACATATGTAGTCATTATCAGCAGTATTATTGTTGATACTGTTTTAAACAAAATTTGCAAAAGCAATATCAGGGTTCGATTGTCACTTACAAATGGTTTAAATTGCATAAATTTAAATATCTACTATAAAGAGACACATAAAGTTTATTCTACATTGTTTTTTTAATTTCTGTGGGAGTTCATTCATTAGGACCCGGACCAGCTGAAAGTCTAGGCTCTGGGGCTTTGACACTCCAGTTGTAATTAGACAGTGACCAGACTGACCCTGTCAGAAACTTTACCCTCCACTGTTTGTCCTTTCAGTACTGTATGACAAAATATACTTACTCATTGAGTAAGCAGGACCAGAAGGAGCTTGGGAAAGTTTAAACACAGCAAGTGAAGAAATTTATTCTGTGGGGTTTCCATTTGAACATTTCTAGATGTATTTACAGCAAATTTTGGATATTTATTGCCAATTGTATTGGCTTTAGTTTTGTTTTCTGTTATTAAGTGATTGCATTGAATTAGCAATAGTCTAGTAAGGTATCTATTCAGGCCTCTCTGATGGTTGTTGATTACTTTCCAACACTTCTGAGCTTATAGAACAGTTGTGGTACAGTAAGCAAAGAATGCTGATAGAAAAATGCTTTAGAATTATCTAGGGCTATGACATTGTAACAGTGTAATGGCTATGATGAAAATGAAGTGTGCCTTATAGACTCACAACATTGTATGATCTCTATTAACGTTTGTATTTCTACTCAGAGAACTTTCCACAGAAGAGAAGCACCATGTTGCATGTCAGAGTGATTTATTTTTTTTATTACCTGAGCTCTAATAACTCCTTTGTGAAGTGTTTAACTCTGATTGGAAGAAAATTAACACATTCAGAACTGGTCCTGGCTACTATCCCAGGGCACTGTAAAGAATAGGTTTAAATTAGTACATAGCCTATGATCTTAGGAACACCACCACCACTACTTGTCTTGACTTCTGGCTTTTCTGATGTGTGCTTGAAATTACAGAAGCCTATTCAGCTGTGAAAGATATTGTTGGGTCATTCCATACCCTTTTCTTTCTAAGTCAAATTCAATCATAAAAGTTTGCTTCCAGCAAAAGCTTTTAAAGCAAGGACACAATGTTCTTTACTATTATTCTTTTTGTCTTATGAAATCGTACATACATCCTGCCAACTTGGAAATCAGTGTTTTTAAGAAAATGAGAGGTTATTGAAGCCTTAACTGAAGCTAAGCAGCTGCTTCTTCCATACCTATTGTGTTGAATAGTGGTAAATGAACCTCTCTGCAGAACCAGAGGTGAAAATTGAAGCCAAAAACTTCCAAAAATTTATCTCGCCTGTAAATGTGTACTTGAATGTTGAGGTTGTGCAGTCAAAAGCAAAATGTAATCCACGTCATGTCAGTTCATGCTGTTGTCAGTAGCAATTAGTGAATCTTAACTAGTGGCCCACTTAGACCAAGATTGACTCTGACCTTGACTTGATACACAGTTCTTGCCCACTTTCATTTTTGTAGTATCAGACTTCAGATTAAAGCCTCCATAACCATGAGGAAAACTGAAGCCCATAATTCTCCACTGGTAAAGCCTGAAGGATATCTGTGCTTGAATCTACTGGACATAAGTGCAGTTGTATTGACTTGAAGATTGAGCGTCCCTGGAGATTACACCAGTGCAGCTGCATCAGGTGCACTGAGTACTCAAATGCAGGTGATTCCTCCATGAGCTACAGTTATCTGCTAAATCTTCACAGAGCAGAACCCTAATAAAAAAGTTAATGCCTGTTCATGCAGCAGCCTCCATCTCTATTTCTATCAGTAGCAGTATCCCAGGTATTAATTCTGCCAAATTATTTAAAGTCCAAGAACTGTTTCATGTTGGCTGAGTTACATTCGAAGATAGCCTTGTCCTTGTCAGAAGGCCAGCTGGCCAAGAAAAGGATTAAGATGTCTAACATTTTTTTTTCATTCCTTATAGTAGAAGAGCTTGGTAGCTAAAATTAAGATTTCATAAGCTGTCTGTACATCCAAAGAGATGGAAAGCATCCACTACTTTAAAAAGTAATGGACTGAGTTTTCCTTTCCTGGTCTCCAGAGATGTCTCCTTCTGCCTATTGTGCAGGGAATGTAGTGTTGGTGGGCTCCCTTTTCCTGGAGTAAGGTAGACTACAGCAAGGCAGCACTGAAATGAGACCCTGAGTTAGGAGGCTGATTCACCCTAAAGATTTTTGCTGAAGCTGCACACAGTTAGTGGGAGTGGTTGGCACCATCTGTATCACCATGCTAGTAGGCTATATAAACAAAGTTGGGGAGTATAGGATGTTTCACTGACTCTGGATCAATGGTGAGAAAAATTCTTTAAGTTTAGATGAACAAATCCAAATATATGTATTCAGCATTCACATGCTTTCAAATATAGTAAGAGCTTATACCGACATTTAAATTTCACAAGTACGAAGTTTCTGCTTTTACAGACTAATCTGATCCATCTCTAAAACAGACATAGTCTTTCCTTTCTGACATTGTGCAATATTTTTTCTCTTTTATTTTGGCTTCTACTTCCTTAGTTAAAGAGCAAAATAAAAAGTATACCTTGGGAGTTTAGGAAGTTATTAAGAAGAGAAACTTATTCAGAAAAGGAACTTCTTGTTTCTCATAGATACCAGACTCAGACAGATGACATCTCTTTTTGTCTCTTTTTTTTTTTTTTTTTTTTATTTGTTAGCTACAACACATATATGCTGGCTATTTGACTCATTATATTCCACTAAAGAAATCATAACTGAATATTGTACTTTTGTTTCTCTTCTTCTATGTCTGAATATACAGCCTTTTCCAGACAGATGTCTTTATTTTATAGTTGCAACCTCTAGAGTTTCACCTGGCCAGCTTCACCTTACTATTTCATCAGTGTCGCAGGTGTAGATCATTTGCTTTGACTTCAAGATTATTGTTCTTTCTCCTTGCAGATCAGAGATAACAGATAAGCTATTATTGTCCCTGAGGGGAAGTTATTTTCTCTTGTACTAGCAATGAGTCAGCAACATGTTATGATGTATGTGATCATCTTACTGCATGAGTTTTCAGGCAACTGTACACAGATGTGTTAGTTTGTTTGCTGTGCATTATCTATTTCTTATTGAAGTATTGCATTCAGAGAATACTTCTGGATTGAAACAACATAAACAAAATACTATGAAACACCACCCACCTATTTTCTCTTGTACTAGCAATGAGTCAGCAACATGTTATGATGTATGTGATCATCTTACTGCATGAGTTTTCAGGCAACTGTACACAGATGTGTTAGTTTGTTTGCTGTGCATTATCTATTTCTTATTGAAGTATTGCATTCAGAGAATACTTCTGGATTGAAACAACATAAACAAAATACTATGAAACACCACCCACCCCACCCCCCACACCATGATATGAACAGCAGGAAATAGTGTAATTAATTTTACCTGGGCTCTGTCATTTCTTTACCTTCTCATTTGTTTGTTTGGAAATATAGGATAGATGTCTGATGTCTCTTTGACTTCCATCACATTTTTTTATATTCTTGATACCTGGAACCATCTGTAATCAGAAGGGTCCCACAAGGCAAGCACGGTCCCCAGGCCCAGCGTCACCAGTGAGAAATCCAGTGCCGAAGAGGCTACAGCTCTGGAGCCACTGAGATCTATGAGGTGCCTTGCTTTTCTGTGCTTGAAATTTTAAAGAAAATCACAGAGGAGTGTGTGGCCCAACATTCAGATGTCTCCATGAAAACCAAATCAGGTGCTTTGACATTCAGATAATGTTCCGGGATTTGGTTACGCTTACTCTGTCCTGTGATGACTGGCTCTTTACTATCCTGTTTTTTCCTCAGCTTCATTTTATACTTTGAGTCTTACTCTGTTTCCTTCAACATCCTTCCATATTCATTTTTCTATTTACTTTAGTCCTTCCTAGTCAATAAAGAAGTTACATGAAAGTGTTGCCTTCACACAGCTCAAATATATAATGATTTTGCCACTTCCTCTACCTTGGGTCTTTTGCTATTTGCTTGGTAAGCTTTACAGAAAGCCTATGTCTCTATTTGTATAGATGTTAGACAGAATGATGCAGGGCTTCGTTCTTTATTGGCCTTCAGGCACTCCCAAATACTACAGTACTATATGTTCCTAAATTAAGACCTATACTTTGATGACAGAAAAACTCACCTGCAGAAGAGTTCCTTTCTTATTTCTTTTTTTCTTTCTACTTTCCTCACAGATCAACATTGAACTAAGATTCTTCATCTGAAACCATGGAGTTACATGTTTCACAGGCTGATCCTTAAACCCTCATTTTGAAGCTGGTTTACTTTATCCAGTTAATGACCAGATGAGAGTCAGGCATACAATATAATTACACCAACATATCAAAGCAGAGGAAAAGCAGGTCTTTGTAGGAGAGCCTTTAGTCTGTGACATGAATAAGGGAAAGCAACCTGGTATAATTCTGTCAATATCATATTGTACTTGCTTTTTGGGGGGTGAAGGTTGGTTTAGATCACTCATATAATAAACCAAAGCAGGGGTCATCTGCCTTATCTTCATTTTTAACATTATTCACTAAATAAAGAAGGAAAATATGTTCGGCCAAAACTTTTTGAAGTATGTTGATGCTTTGAAAAGTTGTGAATGTAATAAATTAATTCAGAAATTTAAAACAACTGTATTTCACATACCTGCCACAGGATTTATCAGGGAAATAGCTAATAACAGTTAGTTATTTATAGTAAATATAGCCCTTGAACAACACTTACTGCAATACTCCACTGAGCCTTTGAAAAAATGTAGGACATACTGGCAGAAGTGGGAGGTTAGGGATTAAGAAGAGAGACTGGGGAAGGACATGTGGCTGGAAGAAGAGCTGGGAGAGAGAGTGGAGATGATCTGTGAGAAGTCACCTGTTGTCTATACCGTGCAGATGTTATGTTGCCTGGCATGCTGAAATTAAAATAAATGACCAAGAAAAAAAAAAAAAAAAGAGGAAGAATGGCATTTCCTTCAGTCCTGTGAAACAGAATAAGTACAGTTATTTAGGCTACTCTTTAATCTGAGTTGTTTCAATATGGACAGAACTATCTGCACTGACTGGTTGTCTCTGGAGTGAAAGAGCACAAAGGCAAAAAAATGGTGGGCAGCAGCTGGCCCCAGTTGGTGCCCACACTGAGCTGTAAGTGGGAACATCTGGGCTTCACCAGGAGCTTCACTGACAGTCTCAGACTGGTTCACATAGTGAAATGGTAAATTTTATTTTCTGCTAATGTTCTTTTTACCTACCTGTTAAGTTATACTTCAGGGTCCCTTCTAAGATGTGAAAGAAAACAGAGGAACTGGAACAATTTTTCTTAAGCCAGAGGGTTTGGGGGCTTGTCAGGTGGGAGATAAAATAATGTCACCTCTTACTGAGAGACTGTCATTGATGACAATTAAGAAAGATCTAAAGATCAGGTATCTAGATTATTTTTTTTCCCCCTGAGGCAGTGTGCACTTGTGTCCCGTGGATACATTTGTAAAGCTTGTTTTCTTTTGTTATCAGTTCCCATTCTTTGTATGTCCCCTTCAGGGAAGAAAACTTCTCTTCAAGTGAAGAGTCAGTCTTAAAACAACAGAAACAAAAAGCAGGTGGACTACTTATTTTAGATAAAAGGATACATTCTTGAAAGTAATTTGGTTTGTCTGTTTCTGTTGCTCATGTCAGACCTATTTACTTCACCTGCAGGAGTAATCTCATTTCAGTTATTTCCACACTTTCAGCTGAAATTCTATCAAAAGACAAAAGCATAGATGTATCTACTGCAACTTGCACCTCAGACTTTGTAATAGGCTCAATAAAGCAGTGTGTGGATGTGTTCGGCTTTCAGAAATTAAATGTTTATCTCTTTTGAGGACGAATGTTTTGAATTTTCTTCCTAAATTAGGAAGAATGTATTTACAAAATAGCAAATTAAAACAACATCTAAAGCTTCAGTTAAGAATAAGGATTGATTACTTCTATTCTGGAAGATTGCAAAGACATGATTATTAATTTGGGGTTCTTATTCCCAAGCAAAATAAAACATTTTGCTATTTTTTTATCTCAAATGGAAACATATATATATGACCTGATCAATTACTTATTACAAATAGTATTTGTGTCACCAGGAAACACATTTTTGTGATGTTTTCTTTAGTCACATGTACAGAATCTTCTGCTTCTCATCATTCTTGAGGCTCTGCAGACAAATTACCTGCCTTTCATCTTTCTGCTAGAGATGGGGGAAGATTAGAGGAAAAAAAAAGGCTCAGTAAAAGTGTTTGTGCAATGGAGTTGGAATGTGAGACAAAGAAAACAATTTCAGGAAGAAAGACTTTCAAAAGAGCAGAATGGAAAAGGAAGATGAGAAGTTATTGTTTCTTTTACATTTACCTTTAAACTTTCACTCCTACTTTTTAAAATTCTTCAGTTTTTATTTAATAAAATATACCATTTATTAAATGTGCTATTGCTACTATTAACCTTGTGATGGATGAACAAGTCTTAGGGGATAATTTTAATTTGGCTGGAAAAGAAGGAATGGGATGTCATGTAGTGCTAGGACAAGGGGTAATGGGTTTGAATTGAGAGCAGGGAGATTTAGATTAGAAATCAGGAAAAAATTCTTCCCAGAGAGGGTGGTGAGGCACT
>NW_010234944.1:8016-12484 GCF_000690775.1 Eurypyga helias
GAGGCTTTGAGCAACCTGGTCTAGTGGAAGGTGTCCCCACCCATGGCAGGGGGGTTGGAACTAGATGGTCTTTGAGGTCCCTTCCACCCTAAATCATTGTATGATTCTATGATTCTATAACATTAGTCTGGTTTTCATTTGTTTGGAAGCTATCTTAGGAAGAAAACCTCAAGTAAATTAGAGAAGCATGAAAATACAACATAGGATCTAGTTCCTCTTCCTTGATAAAATAGGACTAGCCTTCATAGCAGACAATTATATAAGTAATTTCATAATAAAGTAGAGCAAAATCTGCCAGAATTATGCCCAAAAGATGATCTGCGATCTTCAATTTTACTTCATCCATTTCAGGGACTGCCAGACCTTGAATATGATGTTCTTAGACTGAACGTTTCAGGAAGTTTCAGAATTTTCAGATCTTTCCCCTCGTCCCCACCAACATTTTCAGCATTTCAGAATATTTGCTCACAGTGGCTGTCCTGGAGAGAGAAAGGCAACAATTTCCTCTTCAAAAAAAGCTGCTTCATCAAAGTCTTGCAGGAAAATCTGAGAAGTTTGATACGCTCAAGTGTTCAGTTAAGTCTGATGGAGGTTAATACTGCCATAGGAAGTGGGTAGTACTGGACACCTCAAACTGGAGAAAATTGAACCTGAGGTCTAGTATCTGTGTCCTAACCACAAGGCTGAGTGAGATGCTGCTCTGAATCTGATTCATCTGTGCTGCTGAGAATGGAGGTGTCTTGGGGTAAAAACGACAGCAGGTAAAAGAGAGCCTAGTCTAGTGGTTGGATTATCCCGCTAAGGGACACAACTGAAATGCCATGGCCAGAATTATGTATGAACTTGTATTAGATCATCACTGAATAAAATCAAAACCAGACCTGGAAGTAAGGGCTGCAAACCCAACCTTTTGCTGAAGTAAGCATATGGCTTAGACAGAATGATTTCCCTCACTGTTGGGTTTCTTTTCAACTATGTTGTTTGGAATCTTAAACAAATGCCACAATGATATGTAAATATGCATATAAACATGCATGTATATAAAAGTAGTAATCTTCTAATCAGTATCACCTGCTAAACCATTAAATCTTCACTGGATAACATAGGAGACAACCACTCCGTGCTTTATATTGTTATATTGTATACGCTTGCCAGAAACCTGTGGTTTGGTTATATCTCAGAATTATCCTGCTAGTTATTTGTATTATTTGTTGATGTTTCATTTTGACTGTCAGATTCCAGCATCCTTTCTGTGATTCATTTTTACTAAAAGAAATCACCCCCTCAGGTTGTTCCAAATCACTTGCCTGAATTATTAAGAAATGCAGTTCCACAATATCACATGACTTCCTAAATTCTCTTTCTTCAAATACTGTGTCCTGAAGTTCCTTTAATGCTGTTCCCAGAAAGTGACTCATGATTCTTTATTAATTATGAAAGATGTTAACTTAATGACTGCACTAAAAATGTGTTTTTTTCTTCTCACCATAGCTTGGAGGAAATATCATTGCCAAGGCACTATCTCTAACACTGATCTCATACTAGTAGTGTAAATGTAACCTTTTCATGATTGATTCTTTAAGTCCTGGCCAAATGACGTTTTTTTCACATGTTAATGCAGGCCTAATTTAATTTTCAATAGACTACATCATAAATTGCACTAATAATTGTAGAAATCTAAGGTTAAATATTCATTTCCTTAAACATGAGGACAAAACCTCTCTGACTGTAGGATGATGAGCATTTTGCTCTGTTCATGCTTAAGTTTATTGCTGATATGGCACATTGGGCTTTTTATTATTATTCTGTTTTTTCACCTGAATAATACTATACTGGAAGTAACCTGCTTTTGTGAAGTTGATGGATAGTTTATCCCAATGTCAGAAAGTAACTGGGAATATTCCAGCATTAGCTTCAAGTACATTCTCCTGCTATCATCAAGGGCATGTCTGGAGAAAAATTTTTTGTTTGTATAGAGGTGGTAAGCGGAGCAGTTCATATTCTTAGTTATGCTGTGCCCTCTGGCAAGCCTACCAGGAGAGTGTTGTGCTTGTTTTGTGAAGAGAAACCTCCTCCACATTCCAGCTTGAGCATATCTATTGTTTTCAGACATAAACAGATGTGTTCCTTACCTAAGGGAAACTCTCAAAAATATGGAAGTAAAACAGAAGAAGCTGATGTGAAACCACAATAGTATTTGACCTGTCTGCATGCATCAATAATACCAACTTTAGCTGAAGGAAGAGGTTTGTTGCATTCAGTTTTATTTATTTGCCTAGTTTCTGCCTTACAGTTAGTAAGAACAATAAAGGATGTAAATATTAACTTCAAGTTTTTAATTTTAATTAGGATTTTGTTAAATACATACATGTTTATTATGTTACTCCTAATCATTAAATGCAGGATAATTCACATTTGCTTAACAAGAGCTAGGTAAAGGAAGGTAAGCATACTCTTTGTTCTGCCAAACCATCCTGTATTCCACTGGCCAAAATCTCAAAACTTGTGATGAGAACAAACTATAGATCCAGAACAAAGCTTTTTCTAATAGTTATGAGAGGGTGGATGAATTTTGCTTGCATGCATCTCTGCTGATTGCTAACAAAAAATGTATATTTGTCAACACTTAGATTTTTTTACTTCTATACATTTACTTCTGCAACATGCTGATCTGTCTTTTCTGACCTTAAACTAATGTCTGTAGGATGTTCAGACGTGTTAGACTTTAGACGTCTGTGGGAAGTAAAACGACAAGCCACAAGTGGGTCAGGGTTACAGCTCCTTCATGAAGACAAGGCACAGCGAACTTGTGTAGCTACTGGGTGTGTGTCTTCTCCCTTGAGAGCTGTCTCTCTCTCCTCTCTCTTATCACCCATCAATGCCACAGACTGTATGATGAAAGTAAAAAAAAAAAAAAAAAAGTTAAGATAGAGTAATTACTACTAGTACTGAGAAAAAGTGTTGTGTGTTGGAGGACAGCACGATGAGCATATGAGCAAAGGGGAAGAAAGAGAAATGTTGAAAACCACATAAGTACAAAGGACAGGGAGAAATGTTGTAGCAAGGTGTAGTACCCCCAGCACAGCACTGTCCTGGAGCCAGCTCTAGGCCCTCTACGAAAGCAACACATCACAGGACTGCACTGGACAATCCAGCATCTCTCCACACCATGCATCATCTCCACTATCTGTGTCGTGTTGCAGAGCAGAGGCAGCTGGCTCGGGTTAGAGACCTCCATGCAAGGTTACATCCATTTGCAAAATTAGCATCTTGGATGTAACAATCCTTATTTAAAAGAAAAGGTACCCAGAAACTCAGAGTTTTCTATTTATTATTTTTTAATCCACCGATACAAGATGGTCAAAATAGAAGCCGTTGTGAGTCCCAAGTCCTGGAATGATGAAACTGTAGTGCTACAAGAAGAAAAAATAAGAAACTAGAAAATGTTATGGCAAAAACTGATGGAAGGATTCAAGATACGGAAATTAAATATATTTTTCAATCTTGTTTGTGTTTACAAGTATTCAATTTTAAAATTTAAGTGCAAGTAGCATCTCAGGTCTGTAGAACTCAGTGAGACATAATTTAAAACAGGAGAATAAATATAAACTAGAACCACCTGAAAAAAAGCATAATTAATGGTTCAAAACCCTTCTACTCAGAGACTAAAGTATTTAATCATTCTCATTCATAAGTAAACTGCAAAGGCTAATTTGTCCATAGAGAAAACAAGATTTCCTGTAGAAATTCTTAAGAATTATGGTTATCATGATAGACTGCTATCTGTGTTCTTTATTTGTTATTTCTGAATGTGCATCATATTAAAACCTTAGTTTCCATGCTACTGCAGTGTGATTCATATCTTGTGGTTAAAAAGACTAGCTTCAGTTTCCAAAATTTCTGCTGTGAGAAAACATCTGCTGAAATGTAGATAGTTTGTGGTGTGTGGATGAAATATGTATTCTTTATAACCTCCTCCAGTAAGAATAGACTCATCACAAGACATGTGACATCACTATTCACACAGTTGCAGTCGAGTTGGAACATCACCCACTAATTTTATGATAAAACATTTTTTCTGTTTAGAAAGAAAGGTTTCATGTGATATTTGCACGTGTATGGTTTGCATAATTTCCAGGTTGCAGATGTATACATTACTCTTGTTGAATGACAGAATTTTTCTATCTCTTAAAATGATATAATCAAAATTATTATTCCATAAAATATAATAATTTTTATTACATACAGCAAAGTCTCCTTATGATCCCAAGAAACATTTGTTCAACTGGAAATCCAGCTTTAAATCCTAACAGCAGAGTTGTTCTCATTCCGTTGCACTTTATTGGGCTGTAATGGGGAATGTATAACATGTTACAACATGAGTACTCATTGACAGGAGCTACTTATTGCTGGTGGCAAGTCCCAAGCTCCCAAAGAGAATTCATATGTCCAGATGTCGTGGTTTAAC
>NW_010234945.1:0-19067 GCF_000690775.1 Eurypyga helias
GAGTCACATGGAAAAGATGAGGGATGATGGGTACCAGTTACTCCTGGAAAGATTCAGACTGGACACCAGCAAAATTTTTCCCAATGAGAACAATCAGCCATTGGAATAATCTCCCCAGGGAAATGGTGGATTCCCCAACAGTGGGCACTTTTAGGATTCAGCTGGACAAGGTGCTGGGCCATATTGTCTAGATTGTGCTTTTGCCATGAAAGGTTGGACCAGATGATCCTAGAGGTACCTCCCAACCTGGTGTTCTATGGTTCTGTGATTCTATTGCATATATGTATGTGTATGTGTGATATATTTTTTAACTGATAAGTGTTTTACAGAATTAAAAAGTTGGTATAACAGCATTGAGAAGAACGCTGTTTGACTTTTTGATCCTTCTCTCTAAAACTGTAGATTGCATTTTCAGAAGGCCAAGCTCTGTCCACAATCACCCTGACAATTCTTGCGGACAGTGTTGCAGAGCTTTCGGAGACTGTGGAAATTACACTCACCCATGTTGCCACTGTGGGTATTCAGGATACTACAAAAGGAGCTATCATCGATCCCGAAAGGGCAAGAGCTATACTTACCATTTTACCCAGTGACTCTCCACACGGTGTGATTGGGTGGCATATGGAGTCTCTCTTTGTTAAAGTCACAGAGCCAGAAGGTAAGTCATATAACTTCGGTTACATAAAATATATATACATATCTATTATATGCAATATCTAATATCTAATGTTTAAGACATAACATGATATACAATCTACAATTTTTAATATATACTATGTAATATATCACATGCAGTAAGTAATGCACAATATGTAATACATGATATGCAATGTATAATATGTAATTTATTATATGTAGCATATAATTCATGCTTGCTCATAATATATAACGTGTTACGTATGTTATATGATACATGATATGTAGAAATATACACAACATACATAATGCATAATATATTATATATCTCAGCATTTTTCTACTGGAAATTTGTAGCAGAAATATCCTTTAAAATATGTAACTACGATTTCATTGCATACATTTTATGCTGTATTTCACGCTGCATATATTAACATTATACAGGCATTTTTGTTTAGGGGCTAAGCTATTAAAATCTTGGCATCTTGTGTTGCAAGTCACTAATATGTAAAATACTTCTGTTTATATTGAAAGACAAACTTGCCCATTTAATGGGATTAATATATTTAAAATAATTTACATAGGAGGCTTTCCTCATGAATTGGTTCAAAATGGGAAGCTTTTTGTCCTGTGGGATAGGGGAAGGAAGGAAGGATGGAAGAGTGGATTCCATATCAAGAAAATTAAATCAGGGTTTTTCTGCTTGCCAGTTTGTGCTTGATTGGGTTATGACTGCTTTCCTTCCAGATGCCAAGTGAAATTGTGAAGGATCTGCCAGGCAATTGGCCAGAGGAGGACTGTGATGGTGCTCAGGCTCCTGCTCTCCGCCTGGCACAGGGGAGGAGCTGGCTAGGCAGCTGATGGCTCTGGCATTCCCTACAACCTGGTGCCTGATGGGCTATTCATACTCCAAAAGCCCAAGTGAAATTTCCTGGCAATTTAATACTTTATCCATATTAACAAACACCTTACGAAAAATATATTTTCCATCGGAATATTATTGCAGACAAAATCCCTCCTCACTAAGTGATTTACTGTTGCCCTTTATTTAGCGCCTGAAAGTATTGTGAAGGGATTCTGTTATTTCCTTACAAACACACATGCAAATTATAAATGTTTATGCTTCGCAGTTAGGGTTCAAGGCATGTTCTTAGGTTTCATTGGTTGCAGTTTCTTTTCCAGTCTTTAAACATGTCTTTAGGCATGTAAAGTCCAGGCAAAATGGTGTGATGAGAGTTTTGAAGGAAAACTGAATAAAAGTGGCAACGCTGAAGTCACAGTTTGTGTAGCAAACATTTAAAACTCTAAATATTCCATATTTTATTCTTCCCTTAGTTTCAGTTTTAAAATGCTTTCCAGATTTACACTGTATGTGTTCACAGCACTTGTATGTGCTCATTTTCCTGAGTCATTGAATGGTCCGTGTATCCATGTTGTGTTGCTGAGCAGAACTGAAGCAGGCTCTAGCAAGAAGCTCCAGTACACTTAGGTGAGCTGAAAATCAAGCAGGGCAAGACTTAAAATAATCATATCTTGATTTTTTCCCCTCCTTGATATAGGGCGAGTAAATTCGACTACTCTTACTTTACAAATTGTTCGAGAACAAGGGTTTGCTGGGGAGATCGCAGTTCAACTGAACACCACGCCTAACTTTGAACTCCCCCTCTCCAACCAAGCAACAGAGAATGAGGATTATATACTGGAAAAGAAGACAATTATTATGGCAGAGAATGCACAAATAACTTCTGTCGTAGTCACTATTTTGCCTGTGAGTAGCCTGACAACAGCGTTAGCCAATAAAGTCTTTTAAGGAAAGAGAAAATGGTGCTGTTTCTATACCAGAAGTTGGATTCAGCATTCTGTGAAAGGCTAAGGGTGGGATTCTTGCCTCGTCAGAGAGTTGTATATTAGTAAGAAATGCAGCCAACGGTTTCGAACACGTTGGAGTACACATCAGTGATAATGAACCAAAGTCTCTGTTTTGTTGTAGTCCCAGAATTAACCTATAATAATGACAAAGGAAAAAATTACAATTGCCTTAGGTGCTTGCTGATTTTTCAACTTATGGCAGGTTTTTACAGAGGATTTATTTTACTTTACGTGCCTCTTAACAGATTTTTTCTGTAGTTTGGAAATGTTAATTTTCCAACAAGAATATGTATATTTTTAAAATATATTCAGAATGGAGGTATTGCTTTTCAAGTTCTGGCTTAATTTTTGAAATTTAGCCACCTTTCTTATATATATGAGAAACAAGTAACAGTCACCAATACTTTCCACTCTTCTTAGAGATCTGGAATGTGACTGCCAAGTTCCATTTCTAAAACTCAGCTCAGGTAGTCTTTTTCACCTTTCTTACGGTGTGAAGCAAGGGATGGGTTATACGCTCCCAAGTGCTGAGAAGTTTTGAACAGTAAGCAACCTACAAGTAGTCAGCTTCTTGCATATATTATAACTTATTGTGTTTTATTAAAACAGTGACATTTTAAAATGTTTTTGCAGGATGATGTTCCAGAACTACAGGAAGGATTTATAATCAATATTACTGACGTGCAGCTGGTTGATTCTTCCACTGGAGGTCAGCCAACCGTGAAGAGGCTTGGGGAAGAAATAGCTGAAATAATGATTGAAGAAAATGATGATGCCAGAGGGGTATTTAGTTTCAATGTTACAAAGGTAAGTCTGAATAAAAACTGTTTAAAGTGTCATTCCAGCAGGAGAGTCTGTGTTTTCAGATCAGTTTTGATAGTGTTCTAACAGGCTTTATGGCACTAAATTGTCCTGGGTAGGCCAGATGCCAGACAAACAATTCCTTCTTAAAAGGTTCTTCACAACTAATATGTGAAATTTGTTAGGGAGATGGAAGCGCTAAAACTGTTGTCATAGGATATTCTGAAAGGGACCTCAGGAGGTCATCTAATACAGACTCATAGCAATGTCAGTACTAAATTCAGACCAGTTTACAAGTGAATATGAATTTCTCAATTCCCAGGGTTGCTGTGATAGCATTTTCTCGTTGAATTTACAGGATATAACTGGAGCTGTGGCTGGTTATGAGGTACCGCCACCACAGAATATACTGAGACTTCCAGTTGTTCGACAGGCTGGGAGCTTTGGGTCAGCAACTCTGTACTGGGAAGCGATTCATTCAACTGCTAGCTTGGAAGACTTCACACCATCATTTGGAAACCTTACATTCGCAGATGGACAGGTACGTACTTGCTGAAAGTTTAACTGTCTCTTCGTTTAACTAAGGTTACCAGTTAAAGTTTATCATGTTTTATTCCAGCAGAATTTGCAAACATTTTTATTTATGGCCTTATGTATGAGATGGTGATCCTGACTTCAGTTCTTCAACATGGAAAAGCAGAACATTCAATGTTCATGAACATATGCGTTTGGTTACCTCCACAGATGAAGGCATAATTTCTAATAATAAAGCCTGTTACACTGAAAATCTGGAGCATTACCTACCCATCTTTTCTATAAACTCTCAAAATAAGCCTCTGTGTTTTCTTAGCTGTGTTCTACATACAGTTTTAAATTTCATGGTGTCCCTGACAATGCTTAGTGTGCGCAAAGGGTTTTGATTTCAAGTGCACAGAACTGATCTTTGGCAAATTGAAGGATATTTGTGAGCAGAATTCTTTCTTAAATACAGTATTGTCTACCTGCACTTCCTACTAAGCTCCAAAACAGAGCAGTCTGCTGGTTTTAACATGCAAGATTTACATTGATGGACTTGAAAACCACTCTTGAAATTTTGTTATCGTATTATAAATATATCAGTATGATAAAAAATAAGCACAACTGAATAATGTGTATTTACCTACTATCTGATAAAATTTACCTATTTGAATGTCAGATTTTTTCAAACAATTCACAGAATATTATGAATGAAACTTTATTGCTGTTTTGTTTTTGATTTTTTGTTGTTTTTTTTTTTCCCCCTAACAATTTCTGCAGTCTACAGGAGAAATAGAAATTACAATCATAGATGACAGTGAAGTTGAATTACTTGAGATATTCAAGATTGCCCTGGTGAGGGTAACAAGTGGTGCAAGACTTGGGGATGACACCCTGGTAACTGTCGCTATTCCACCAAACGATTCCCCCGTTGGAGTGTTTGGGTTTGAAGAAAAGAATGTGAGTTTGATTTGAATTTCACTCTTTTCTGCTAAAGCTGAATATATGTCACTAACACATAGCTGATTTTGGTAAGCCTTATTGCAGTGGAAGACATGACTTCATTGACAGGCATATTAGTGCTTGTCCTTCATCTAGCTGTGCAGGATGGTAATAGCAATGAAAGTGCTTCTGCCTAGATGCAGATTTCTGCATGACTGAATGAATTTAATTCAGTATACTAACAGTCCAGGACATCCTACATAGATTTTTTTTTTTTTGGTAGTCTCTTGAATATGAAAATGGTTTTGTAATAATCTGTATTACTGAAAGTAGAGTTTGGAAGGAAATGATGGAACGTATCCCATCTTTGTTCTTGTCAGTGAAGGATTCTTTGCTCTCTATTTTGCTGGTGCTGTGCCTGCTTGTGACTCACTGTCTGTAATTGTTTTGAATCATAGGGCATACAGAAATAGCACGAGTGACTAATCTTTGCTAGCAGAATTCAACACAGTCCTTACGTCTTTTACCTTCCTGTTGGTTTTCATTCATCCTTATTTTACATTGCCCTTGATAATGTTCTTCGTTGCTTATCACAAGTCAGTATCGATGCCTTTGGCTACAGACTTCCCTACTTCCTCCTTCTCTTTCTTCATCAGGTAACAGTGAAGGAGCCTCAGACACCTGATGACTCTGCTGCAGTTGCATTGCTCACTGTAAGTCGAAGTCAGGGAGGACGAGGAGCAGTTAAAGTCTTATGGATCCTTGAGGAAGCAGCCAGATATGATCTGACCCCTCTGAATGGTACCCTTCACTTCAATGAGGTATTTCTGATACTGCAATAAATTCTTAGTTATTGGATTTATAAATACTTTCTTCTTCCTATGTGTCTTTGCATGGTTGCTGTTACGTATATATAGAAGTAGGGGTTACTAATTATTGTAACACTAGGAAAAGGCCAGTTTGAACCAATGGGGTTAGCAGTATGCAGTGTTTTTTCAAACGGAAAAGGAAGGATGACGTGCTGTTTTTAAGGCAGCACAGTGTAATCATCAGGAAGGTGGGCTCTTCAAATCTGAATTGTTTTTACAATTAAGAAAGAGGAACAAAGAAGTACTGTATGTGAAGAATGATTATAGAAACATTCACTCCATTGCATTATCGAACAACTGAAAGAGAAAATTGGTATTGAAAGGGTGAGGATAAATGAAAGACCAACAATTTATGTATTTTTTCCTGTATTTTAATTTTAAATATTTGCAACTGCCCACTGACAAGACTGTGGATTAGACAGGAATTTGCTATGACCTAATATATCTAATCTTAATAATGTTAATCCTTAGAATGTATGTATTCTTTTGAATATGAATTTTCTGATTAAAAGATTTTGTATAGAAAGTTTCCTCTAAGTTGAAAACTTCCAAGGGAACACAGTTTCATAGTAATTTCAATGTTTACTCAGTTTAAAATAAGCAGGGTATTTTTGGGGTGACACAAAATGTTTGAGAGACAATTTTTACTATTTACTAATCTGTAAGAAAACATTTCAGCCAGATCAGAAATGTCATATTTAAAAAACACTACATGCTGCATAAGGATATGCCAGCTTAAAGCCTGATTTAAAAAAAAAAAAAAAACAAACTTATTTTACTGTATTTTGGTTTTTTTCACTTAATGCATATATATCTCTTCTGGTCTTTACATGATGCAGACTGAATCTCAGAAGTCGATTGTTTTACATGCAGTACAAGATGGTCTACTGGAGGGGAATGAAACATTTACCATTCAGCTAGTCTCCACGGGTGATGCAGAGATATCCCCTGTAAATGGTAAAGAATTAGTTCATTGCATTCTATTTTCAGACATTTCATATGAGAAAACTTGTAAGTCTGTTCATACTATTTTAGTCTGCAGTGGTTATATATTTTTTATGCAGCTAGTTGGTAGTAGTTTTGACAGTCAGTCTTTTTCCCTAAATTGTTTCCTTGTCTGAAGAAGTCAAAGAGGATTTTAGATCATGATTTTTCATTCTAAATTAGTTGTTGCTGTAGGCTTTTGTGTTCAGATAGTTAACATTGTCTGGAAAGGAAAAGAAAGAAATGCAAGAACCAAAACCAGGTTCAGACCTGTAAGAATCATAGAATGATCTCATTTGTAAGGGACCATCGAGGGGAGTGATCTTGTTAAAACCCCTGCTTAAGGAACAGGAGACTTTGCAAATAGATCAAGTTGCTGAAGGCCTTGTCTGCTCAGATTCTGAATAGCTCCAAGGATGGGGATTCCATGGGCTCTTTGGGAAGCCAGTGCTTAACCACTCATGTAACGAGATTTTCAGAAGTAGCTCAATAGTTAGTTTCCTTTTACCACAAGAAGCTTTCTTCTCTTCTTAGGTGTTGCAACCATCATTATTGTGGGTGATGAAGGAGCTGCTGGGGTGGTTGGGATAGCCCATTCATCCAAGCATGTTCTGATTGGAGAACCTTCAGGAAACTATAATGGAACTGCTCTTATTAGGTGGGTATCACTTGTTTTTTCAAAGGGGAGACAACGGCTCAGTTTCAAAAGCTATGAGACTCCACTTTTGGCAAGAATTTCTTGACTGCTGCATTTCATTATCGCTTCTAAAATTGGAAGTATTTTTAAAACTAGAAACTTCTTAAAGAAGGGCGGAATATACTATACATGTGTCTCTTCAGTGTTACTGGCAAGCTCCGAATATTCCTTTCAGTCTTCAAATTATGTATAACATGGATGCATTTTAGGAAAGAGGATTCTAATCAAAGGAAGGAGGGAAGGATATCATGACATTTGAAGATGCTTGGTCCTTTTCAGGATTCAGTTCAGGATTCGTGCCTGAACCGTATTTCAGTATATTTCTGTGATGACCAGCATAACCGAAGTGTGAAATGGGTTTTTAGTTGAAACAAGATGCAAATATTTCACTGCATTCAGCCAACTGAAAACAGGATGAAGAAATGAAGATATTCTAAGAGTATTGGAAAAAATACCTTCTAAGAGTATTGGAAAAAAGGGTTATGATAATTTCCCTTGTTGAATCAGCAAGTATATGTGAGAAGCCCAAAAGACAAAGGGATGGTTTTTGTAGCAGTAATTGTGGATCATGTTAGGTATAGACAAATTTTTGCAATGGCTTAGTTCACCAAGACTCATGTCATGAGAAGGATTAGGCTCTAGGTTTTTAGACAAGTAGGAGACAGAACATTCCTCAGGTGATCTCAGTAGTACTCTAGTGTCCTTCTGCCTTAAAAATCAAAGTGCCTGTGGGCATTAGCCTACCAGTAGGATTTCTTTCATGCACAGCGATACTGTGTACTGTCTGTCCCTGGATTGGATATTAAATATTAAAGGTAGAAAATAAAATCCATGTTTGTGTTCTTACCTGCAGCCTGGTACGTGGCCCAGGGATTTTTGGTGAGATTATAGTATACTGGAATATAACACCGCCTCATCACACAGAATTTATTGAGACGTCGGGGACCTTGACAATGCGAGATAGGCAGTCTGCAGCAGTTGTTCTAATACAGGTATATGAGAGGTTTTATGCCAAGTAGCTATGTCAAGTCCTTCCTTCTTATTTCGTTAGCATCTTGTTTAGTTATACCTCTCACCCTGGCCATGGTTTAAATTCTTTTAGTTTTCATTGGTTCTTCTCCCTAGGCTGTAGATGACAACCGTCCTGAGGAGAAGCATTACTACCAGTTTCAACTAACTGGAACCAGCAATGGAGGATTCATAAATGAATCTAGCAGCACAGCAAATATTACCATGGCCGCCAGTGATTTTCCATATGGAGAGTTTACATTTTCACGGGAACTATTGCAAACAACAGAAGAAGAAAAATGGGTATTAGATTACAATTCCTTCTTATGTGAAATACTGATAGATGTCAATATTGTTGGTACATTTATGCTTAACTTGATGAAAAAAAATCAAATATTTATTCTACATTTATCATAGCACAGTCTCCAGAATGGCTGTCTGAGGCTTTTTGGAGTTTTTTTATTACTCTGAGAAACAAAGGTTATCTGCTAAATTATGTGTACTCTGTATTTACTAAGGCAGATTGTTACCTGACAGGACCATTGAAAAGATGCCTTTAGAAGAAGAGTATTGTAAAGGCAGATGTAATGGAAAAACAAAGCCATTTTTTAAAGAATGTGTCCTCTTTACAGGTTAACATCACCATTGTGCGTTCCAGAGGATCCTATGGCAAAGTGCATCTTTGCTTTCAGATAATAAATGGGACTGCAGAGGAGGGAAGTGATTTCACTCCCACGGTAAGGGAGTTGTTGTTTGAACCACATGAGGAGAGTAAAATGATTCTGGTTGAAATTTATGATGATGACTTTCCTGAAGGTCCTGAAGACTTTTCAGTGATGATTACCAAAGTGGAACTCCAAGGAAGGTAAAGATAACATTCCAAGTAGATTGATTACAAGCAAAAGAACAAACTATATTTGGAATCTGATCTACCTGCATCAAGTCACCACTGGTTTTCAGATTATTTACTGCAAAATTTCCTAAGACAGCTTGAATAGTAATGATAATAGACACTGTATGTATGGGGAACCCAATTCTTTTAACATTGGAGTAAAGATTTTGCTGATTAAGCTTTATTAAAATTAAAAGTTCGTACATTGCATACAAGTGGTCAAGTTATATGAAATTCAAATAAGAAGATAAAATGAGGTATGAACATACTTATTTCTGTGAATAAATGACTATTTTTGCATATATAGTAGTTTGAAAAACTGTGACCAAAGAGTTATCAGTGATGACTGTCAGGAAATAAAAACATTTGTGGTAAGTGACAGATTGTCATACCTGCAACTTAATATTTTCACAGGAATTTTAAATGTAATTTTCTTTCTGTGTTCTTTCAAGTGGATTTGATTTTACCATAAAAGAAAATGGTCTACAGGTGGATCAACCTCCAGTAATAGGAAATGTTTCCAGAGTACGAGTCATTATAGCAAAAAGTGATAATGCCGAAGGCATCATAGAATTTGATCCGCAGTATATTCTTCTACAGGGTAAGTGTACTTTAACATTTCACTGTGGTTTAGAAGAGAAGTCTCTGGCTGTGGCACAAATTTTGAAACAAAATAACTTTTTCTCAATTATTCTTGCAGTGGAAGAGGATGCTGGATTAATCATGATTCCTGTTGTGAGAAGGCATGGAACTTACGGCTATGTAACGGCTGATTTTCTTTCTCGAAGTATTTCTGCGCTTCCCAATGGTGTTGACTATGTCATCCATAATAATTCTGTCATTTTTTATCATGGCCAGAACCAGACTTTTATTTATATCTCGATTATAGATGATGAAGAAAGGTAATTAATTTTTTCAGGTATTTGTTCACTAACTTACTCCTGAGAAATCCTTTTTTAGCATATGAAATGTACCTGTGTGTAGATTTCAAATTGAAAAAAAAAATTCTGCAGTGATGAAAAAATCGCCTAAATTTAAAGGGAGGGGGAGCGGGGTTAGGGGGGAAAGAAGCTGATGTTAGAGTTTCATGGTTGCTGTTAAGTCTTATACAAACAGATGCATTTTTTAAAACAGATTATCAGAGATTGCAGTTGTTAATAGTGCTGCCGTGAATAATAACATATTCTGCCATATCTTTTTTTAAGTTTTACACAAGTAGAAAATGGAACATTGTTTTATTGTAGATATCACCATTCTCTGCAAATAGGAGGAATCTTCTGTGTGCTTACAGAGATGACTTCAGTATACCTTTAAACGTATCCCGCTGGATGCATGATTGGATTACTAAATTTAATTTTTTTTCTGTCCCCTCGGATATCTCAGAATCTCCTTTTCTCTCTCTCCATGCAGTGAATTTGCGGAGCAGTTTGAAATCCAGCTGACAGGAGCCACTGGTGGAGCAGTCCTTGGGCTCCACCTAGTGAGCCAGGTCACTATTGCGAAAAGTGACTCCCCCCAGGGCATCGTCCGGTTCCTCAACCAAACTCGAATTACTCTTCCCAATCCCGACACGCCCACGGCAGTGTCCCTGGTGCTGGAAAGGACTGGAAGATTGTTAGGGGAGACGCAGGTGGGCCCTGGCTTTTAGAGGCTGAATGCTTTCCAGTGGCTAGGTCAAAAACCTCCTGCATTTTGCTTCAAGAGCTTATGTGCGATGGATTTCTAATAGGATAATTGCAGCTTTTTATTAAACATGAATTGCAGTGTAACATAAAATGTTACCGTTTTCATCTTTCCTTTCTCCCCCTGCTTTGTGGCTTTTGTTATGGTCTTGTGTACTTCGTTTTGAAGTGGCTGCTAATTCCATTGCAAATGTGGTTAGTTTCATGCACGACCAGCAATTTAATTCAGTTGAACTGTTTCCTAAAGCTGGTCAAACTTTTCTCAGTAAATCGTTTACTATGAGTTTTCCAGATTCTTTTTTACTCTGTACAGACTGGTGACAAAGTGAAGTTGTAAAGATGAACCAAAGTAGGCCTTTTACAGTCTTGGCAGATGACTGGAAGATTGGCAGCAAAAGCTATCTAGCTCCACGTCCCCCTCCTATAAAAGTTTCCTTGGTCTTCTTTGATTTTTTCTAGAAGATTTTTTCATTTGAGAAAACTGGAAAACAGTTAAAATGGCAAAAATAATAATTTTTAAGTGCTGAATATGACCTCCTCCAAAGCAATTGGATTTTTGGCAAATTGTGAAAACATTCTATCTTTTAATCAGTCTGAAGAAGTATGAATCACCCCTTCAAGGATTAAAATCTTTCATTGCAGACTCAAGAAAATTGTCTATTTCTGCCTTGATATCACGCTTCACAGGGAGTGGTTTTGGTCATGGGTTCTCATGTGGGAGGTTTTGCAAAACAATGGATGAAAATGAGAGAAATAAAATCCTACCTGTATGTTTCCTGTTATGTGCTGAAGAAATCTCAGTTTGTCTTCTATTACTAACATTCAGAATTTTATAAACTGCCATTGTGGCTTACCAACATATCAAAATTTTCATTTGCAAATTGTCATGTTTATTTTTTCCAAAAGTATATTTTCCCATACAGAATTAGTTATGAATATTTTGTATTCTGTATTAACAGCAAAGATTCAGACATTGATAGAAGAATTTATTCTTACCAGATACAAGAATTTTTATGTCACTTGTGGTACTCTCTCATTTCTCCCCTTGGGAGGCAATTATAATATGTCACCACTCTAAATCTGAAACTGATATCTTCCACAGATTAATTGGGACATCTTGGGACCCAATTCAGAAGAGGTTTTATCTCCCCTGAATAGTGACATTGGTGACCCAGTGAATGGATCTTTCTATTTTGGAGAAGGAGAAGGAGGTCTGAGAGCTATTAATCTACAAATCTACCCTCATGAAGAAGTTGAAGTTCAGGAGATCTTCATTATTAGATTGTGCCTTATGACAGGTGAAACAGAAATAGATCCTAAGGCAAACCGCATTGCACTTATAGTAAGTCATTAGTCATTATTGCTTTTTCTTTCTTCTGAGGCCTCTGTTGGTACTGGTGTTGATCCTGCAACGCTTAAAAAAATCAGTAATTACTGCATAGTTTGTAATTTGCCTTTTTTGTCCCTTGTACTACTTAGGTGCATAGCTATTGCTTCACTTCTTAAAATGAAAAGGCAAAGAATCTGTCAGTAAAAACTGATCTATGAGCCCTAACCTGGCCCTCTTGCAGATTTCTGTGGTTCTCTTTGCAGAGAGCATGGATTGGGTCCTCATTTCTAAATGTCAGTTTATTGTTCGTCCCTTCTTGACCTCTTTTTCTGCTCCAACTATCATACATAAAAGAAAGGAGAGAATATGACTATTGCAGAGCAAGAGTAATGCAGAAATTTGTATGATAAGGCAGTGGGAGTTGTCAAAGACAAATGATTACTCCAGGGATACTGCAGTCAAGGAAATATTTATGAGGCTGTTAGAAGCCTGTTTAAAAAAAAAAAAAATCCTAGAAACTGGATTTTAATTTTCTTTTCTGGTCTGTTGAGTGTTGATGGAATTAGCTCCCATTTCCACAGAGTCCACAATTTCTCCTTAAGGGATGCAGGTTTATTTTTTGGCCTGGAACGTTCCACCATGAATGCCAATGAATTGGCTTCTCAGTAGGCACTGGTGTTACCACTCAGTTGTTGGTCAGTTCACCGTGAATTCTTGTTGCAGCTAGTGATTTATGCAGGTGGATGCGGATGAGGTCTGCCTCAGAGAGCTGTGTTTGCAGACTGGTGGTGTCAGGAGAATTGCTGTACCCTAGCACAAGGTGCCTGCACTTTTCCTGCTTTAATAGCAGAATATTCAGATAAAGCATTTGAAATAAAGATCTATCCTTTCTCTCCATGTATAGTGCTGAAAATCTGCAGAGAGGACATTCATGCTTTCTCTGCTGTCTCTTAGTATCTTGCATCCATGGGATGTTTTCCAAATCTTTTCAAAATTACTTTCGTCTCTGAAATGTGTTTAGAACCTTACAAGTTGTTTAAAGCTGAGTGAGGTTCAACTCAGTGGACAGAATCATTGTCAATACCTGAATATGTTTACATATAGTGCTTTTATTAATGCAAGCCTGAAAGCCTTCCATATTTATTGTCAACATCATATTTTGACTCCTGTTCAATTTAGATCCTACTTAAATTTATTTATCGTTGTAGGATTTTCTCACAAAAGAGCAAGTTACCCATAGTTTTCATTTGTTTTGTGTGCTTGTTTCTGGGCACATGGGCTTGAGTATCACTCCCTTCCTATGCCTTGATCGTCCTGTCTGCAGGCTTAGTTTTTTCTGTTCTTTCAGTCTGAGTTGTAACTACTACTGTACTGTTGAATATTCTTAACAGGAGAAAACTCAGTAAGATGGACTGAAAGATATATGCCCTGTAGCATCTACCAGTGAAAATCATGTTTTGAACAAGAATACAACTCACTCTACCTTTCTGATTTTTTGTGTTTGTTTACTTTTTTACAGATAGAGAAGTTTGGTGATCCCAATGGAATTGTACAGTTTGCTCCTGAATCATTAACTGAGAGTAACTACACAGAACCCTCAACGGTGGAAGGGCCACAAAGCATTACACTGTTTGTCAGACGAATTCAAGGCACTCTGGGGAACATAACGGTATTATCACTCTTTTCCTAATGAACAGTATCATCTGAAACCATCCTCAGTGTCAGTGTATGGAGGAATATTTTTTTTTTCTCTGCCTTTCAATTGCTTGTTTCTCAAATTCATTTTTGAAATGTTGCCTTTGAGACTGAATTTAGCAAGTTTTCAGCCTCAGTACTTGTGTTTTGGAGAGTCAGATTCAGTCTCCTCTGATGAAAAAAGAAGAAAAACAGTACTGCAATGCTTCTTTCTCCCTCTCTGCCTGTGCTTTTGATGGGAGCACAGTGCAAAGCATACTTTCATGGGGAGCTCTCTTGGAGATCATCACAGTTTAATTTTTTGCAGGCATAAATAAAGGTAAGAATCAGAGGATTTTCAACCATTGCTCATGTTGTTTTTCACCTAACATTGTTTGGAAGACAGCATTTTAAGGTATTAGTTTAATTTTTACAAAAATATTAATAAAAGCATCTGCTGTGTTTAACAAGAACTCTTCACCCCTTTCTGATATGAGTAAAGGGGAAAAACAGCAGGGATATCTTGGTGTAAAAATACTCTTTTTTTTAAAATGGTTCAGAGATTCCATACAGTTTGAAATTAACCTTCTGAAGATGCAGAGAGGAAATATTTCCATTCATAGGACTGTTGGAGAAACAACACCCTCTTCTTGTAAGGTCTTCTGTAGGCCTCTTTCTATGCATCTCTAAACCAGTTTCTACTTCACATACTTAGAACCAATCTCTTCATATCCTATCTATACTGAATCCTGATCATGAAATTTTCTGACTCTGTGAGTAATTTTGCTTTCTTTTGCTTTGTGCATTTCTAAACTCATTGCAGGTTTTCTGGGAAATACGTAGTGAATCTGACATCACAGGTGACTTTCTCAGGACAGAGGGATCTGTTGTCATTGCTGACCAGCAGAATACAGCTGAGATAATCATCTACCTGTTACCTGATGATGTTCCAGAATTGGATGAAAACTATGTGGTGCAGCTGATTTCAGTAGAAGGTGGAGCAGATTTAGACCAAGAAAAAAGAATTTCAAAGATCAATGTTTTTGCAAATGATGATCCCTATGGAGTGTTTGCCCTCTACTCTGATCAGCAGTCAGTATTGGTAGAGAGAAACCTGGATCGGTATGTTCAAATTAATGTAACTCGGCATGCTGGGACATTTGGAGGAGTGATCGTTGAGTACCGTATCTTCTCTCATCATGAGGAAACACTAATTGCACCTGATAACGAGGTGGGATACCTCACAGTAAAAGAAGGTGCCAGCTTTGGAGTGAAAAGAGTGCCAATAAGCAGCCAGGTCTGTATTATCCTTTTAGTTCCTATGATATCTCTTGTTTCCATTCTGTTCATCACAATGAAAATGGGATGGAATAAGATATTAAACTTCCAAAAGTATCCACTCTGAAGAAGTATGCACAGAAAAGAGAGTTTTAGTATTACAATTTTTCTATTGATGAAATAGAAATGGATTTAAATTTCACATTTTCAGATAATAATTGCAAAATCACTGCTATGCATGTGTTAAAATCCTGTTTTTCCTTCTGTCATTGTTTTGTGTGACTATCAGTTCAGTATTTTAGTGTTACATGTATGCACATATTTTCTCAAGTTTCCCTTTTGGACTGTAAATTGTGATCCAGTGCTGACTCACGAAGCAGCAGAAAACCTGACCCTCAGTTCTCTGTGTTCCCCAGTTGTTTGTTATCACTATGGTCTTACATCCTTTTACATCCATTTTACATACTTTTAATCCTAAGAATTAAAATGAATCTGAGGCCCACTGTGTTAGAAAAAAATTAATAAAATAGGAATAGTTGCTCTACAGACTCACATTCCAGTGAACTGCTGGTAAATCACATTCACAATATTGACATTTTTGCTGTATTACATTTGAGAAACATAATCAACAAAACAGTTATCTTGAAAACACTGCTTTTTGTATGCAAGTACAATGAAGTCTGCAGATTGTTCTGCTACTTAATTCTTTGAACTGGTGGATATCTCATTTTTAGTGGAATTAAATTTATAGCTTTTTATTTAAATTCTTTCTCTCAAAGGCTTTTCTTTTACTGGGCTTGAATTTTACTCTGGAACTGACTAATGTAAGCCTGGTTAGGGGAAGTGCCAAGGATGTGCCTAAAATATCAGGAAGAGCAAAATCAGCCGTTCTGCTTATTCCTGAGGAAGCTGCCAATTCACAGGTCAGTAGACTGGCTGCAGTTTAATATTTCTACCACAGAAGGAATGTACGCTTCATTGCAAAAGAGACCTGCTACAAGAATTTAGTTGGCTCCAAGTTTCAAGACTTTTCCAGCAATTATTTGTACTGTATATTTTTGCCTGATACAAATTCTTATATAAATGTGTTAATACAGTTTGAAACCATCTCTTCATCTATAAAATGTAAATAGTGTAAATATTATTGCTAATTTATACGTTTGTTTACACGAAATGGAAATTCTCAGACTTCAAGGAAAATAACTTGTTCTGGACAATGTTATTCCTTTAAGTGCAGCAGTCCCAAAGAGGGTAACAGCATGTATGCAGTAGCATGTGCAGAAAGAAATGGAGGTCAAGCCAGTTTTTAATGCAGTTTACAGTTTATTTGGCTAATGACTGAGTGGGAAATGTTCAATTTTTCTACTTCATATCAGAGTGAGAAAAGAGAATTTGTCTTTTCTGATATGGTCTATGGACATTGTTAGTACCATATGTCCATTTATTATTGCATTTAGAATATGTGAATTACCCTTTCAGGCCCATTTTCTGCTCGAAGAAAAAGAAAAGCAGATCATACAAGCTAGAGTAATTTTGTGAACAGTGTCATGTGGCAACAACATGCTTTTCACTGAATACTCTATTAATTTATTTTAGACCTGTGTGTGTATATATAGTACTACAGCTGTTGCCTGTGAGCGTTAAGGGCCGGTTAGTTTGTTTTTCTTTTAATCAACAGACACGGAATGCTATATTCAGTGTTTTCAATATTGAAAGGTCAGTCACACTGGTTCCTTTTCCTTGAGATCTTATTCTTAAAAATCTGTGATTGAGAAGTGTTGTCAAAGAGTTTTGAAATAAGTATGTATATATAGACAATATATACATGCTTATTTACGTATGTATTTACAGTAAATATGTGTGCATATGGATATATATGCATACATATACACTCTTAAGTATTTTAAAATGCATGGTTTAGAAAATACAGTACACTTTCACATCTGTTATTGCCCATTTTTATTCCAATTTCTGTAAGAAAATCCATTATGTTTCCACAGGTTGGCTTTGAATCTGTGATTGTACGACTTAAAGACATTGTGGCAGGGACAGGCCATGCTGTCATAACCAGAAGGGGAGTTTATGGCTCTGTAAGACTTAGCTGGATTTCAGGATACCCACCAGCGCTAATCACTGACTTTACTCAGCCGGGCAATATTACTCCTCCATTTGGTAAGAATGAGGAAAAAGTTATGAAAGTTGTGTAAGTGGTGATACCACAGTTTAGTAATTTGTACCTCTGCATGCTTCCTCTGTGAATGAAGAGTCATTAGAATGACATAGTATGGTCTAATTTTTATCTGTAAGGATTATGTTTATTTTATGAGCAAAAAACACCTGGGAAGTAAAAAAAATGCTATGCCCCTGAAGAAGAGCTTTATATAGGAAAGACTTTATCATTCAGATTTCTTCTTCCTAAATGGAGTGGGATTATGATTGCAGTCACAGCCTCAGCACATTCCCTGGAAAGAAGAGGATTTCTATTTAGTGATTTTGACTTGTGCTCTCTCCTGCTCTCTCTTTTCCTCCAGGTACTGTTGTATTTTCCTCTGGTGAGCAAAGTAAAGTAATTGCATTTCAGGCTACTCCAAGCCTAAATAAACCTGAGTCATTTGCCATCACTTTAACAGCAGTGCACAGCAATGTGTCTGGTGGGGCTCGCCTGAGGTAAGGATCTTGCACTTCTAAGTCGCACAGATGCTGTAAGAATGATGACCTGTGTACAGGCATCCACCTTATACTTACATAAATAAGTATATTAAATTATTAAATTAAATTATAGGTGGGTAGCAAGTTGTAGTGCCTCCTTTGAAAAATTTGTATGTCTTGTCTAATATGGAAACTAGTGTCAGTACTGCAGTTCTGACCTGATCAGAACCAAGGCTTTTCTCCAGTTCCAGTTTATTTCATACCACTGGGATCCAAGGTGTCTAGAATGAGTCTAGAATGATGGAGACAGTTAAGAAAATGAAGAACCAAGACCAACAGTTTTAGCCAGGAAGCTAAAGAATGAAAGAAACTCTATTAGGTTTCATTAGTGTCCCTAAAAATCTATATTTAGAAGATTTTAGATGACAAACATTATTTAAAATAAACAAAATGAAACAAAAAATTCTCCAAAAATATCTGTTGCATACCCCACTTTTCATTCTTAAAACAAAAAGCACTGCATTTAATGTAGCTTTCCATCTCAGCTAACTTGCTGTCTACTCTTCCAACTATTTTCTTTTGATTCTTCCTTGCTCATTGATAGCTGACAGTGGTATAAAAAGAATGGACATAGAGTAGCAGTGCATATGAAGACAGGTATTGGCTTCACCACAGTACAGTTACCAGCAAATCTGAAGGAAGTAAGGAATGAATTGGATGGCTAAACTCCTGAGACTGACCCCTTCTCCTGGGGTTGTCTGTCCTGTGGATGGCTGCCCCCAGAGCACCTATTTGCCTCATGAGTCAGATACATTGAGGATGCAAGAATGACCTTCCTAGAATACGTAAGGAAGTAAACTGACAATTACTTTGAAGAGTTTTTGGTGGTGGAAGGAGTCTAGTTTGTTAACCAAAATCCGTCATGGTAATTGTAGTGCCATGTGGTAGCCTCTGTGTGCCAGGTTTAGTCAGGAAAGAGTTAACTCTCTTTACAGTGGCTGGTATGAAACTGTGTTCCTGGATTTACCCAAAGAAAAGGACTGATAAAGTGTCTTTTTAGCTGGTGCTGTGGAGTGTCTGCACCAAATTCAAGGGCTTTTTCTGCGCTTCCAACTCTCTCTCACTACAGGCAGTGCAGGGGACACACATTTCAGACAGCTGACCCAAACTGACCAACAAGTATTGCATTCCATAGTATGTCATGCTGCGGGCAGAGCGAGGAGGGGGTCTGGGAACCATT
>NW_010234946.1:0-1317 GCF_000690775.1 Eurypyga helias
CCCCCCGCTCACCTCCTCCCGCCTCCCGCAAACTCCGGCGGGTCGGCGTGCTGCTTCACCGGCCGGCACACAGCTGTGCCCGCTGGAAACCCATCCAGCCCCCGAGCCCCTGCCGTCCCGTCCCTTCCCTTTGCTAATTCCCGCCGTTATTTGCCCAGGGCAGCAGGAGGTCTGGAGTCCACCTGCATTTCTCTGCTGGCGGCGGAAAAGAGCACAAGTCTTGTAACAAGTGAATATTAGCAATTCACAGTAACTGCAATTAGCCAGAGTCAACACCAAAGAGCTGCTGTATAATCTAGTAAAGAGACGTTTATGTTGAAAAAAACCCTGAAGTGCATGGCTGGGAATTAATTGCCTGGCTCGCAGCGGATTTTCCCTAAGCTGCCTCGTTCCTTCAATAAATAACTTCGGGAACAGAACTCTCTCCAGCCAGCTCTTCTAGGCATCACGTAGGAGTTACTCTAAAAGCAAGATTGCATCTTCCAGCAGAAACCTTTTTTTTTTTTTTAATGCAATGTCATAATTAAAAACTACTCCCCCAGAACTTGGAAATTATGTCTAAGGGAGGAGGAAGCAAAAATTTATGCTTCCGCGATTTCTGATCACAGTAAAACAATCACTCGTTGTAGCTCTAGCAGAGTTTTTGTTTCCAGATTACCATCACGTCATAAAAAATTGTCATTCCCTGCTCTGAAAGCGAAGGGGAAGTATTCTTATTCCCCTGATGCCCCGTGCAAAGCTTCACACACACCTGTAGAGAACTGAAGTCGCTGAAAATCACACCTGTGCTGTTCTCAGCGGAGTAGAAAGACAGGACCTCCAGACCCAAACTGTTTTTTGCCCTGAATACACTTCGCTGCGGTCACATTTCCAAGTTCTCGCAGCAGAAAATCCTCATTTATTAGAAGTTTTCAATATACCCATGAATTCATGCAGTTCGGTCTACCGCAGCTCTCCCTCTGTACATTGTACACGGCATACCTTGTGCGCGTGTATGTGTACCCCTGCGTTCGCGCAGCGCGTGGGAACTTCTGCATCCCCGCGGCTAGACACGGGGGCATACGCGAACGCGCTGCCCTCAGTACGTTTGTCCGTCTGCCCGTGGAAGACTGTACCGTAGGTCCCTCTTGGTAGCCGCACCGATACACGGATCTGCCACCACAGGTACATGGTGTTGCCCCTGGTTCCGACCACCCCGGGGCCAGAAGCAGCGCCGACCCCTCTCCTGCCGTCTGCAGAGCGCGCTTCCAGCGCCCGGGGGCCCCACTGGGCGAGTGAGCGTGGGCTGCGAGGGGAGGGGGAGAACCCCCCAAAGCA
>NW_010234947.1:0-2023 GCF_000690775.1 Eurypyga helias
GGCTGCGGCGCTGGGCCTGGGTGCGCGGCCACCGAGCCCCGCTGCCCCTCCCACGGCCCTTCCCTGCCTCTCTCCTAGGTTTTCTCAATCATTTCTTGTTATTCTCATTGTCCTTATTTTTTCCAGACAATAGAAAATATCAAAGTCTATCTCCATGAGAAGGAGCTATGGAAGAAATTTCATGAAGCTGGCACCGAAATGATAATAACCAAAGCAGGCAGGTTAGTGAAAATTCCACGCGAACATGTATTGCTTCTGATCTGTACAAAATGTCCCTGTTTGCTCAGGCTGGGTTTTGCAGAGCTACTGCAGTCAGTAGCATTAAAAAAAATTATTGCGATTGTAGATTTCAGTAAGATTTTTTTTTTTTCGTGTAAACTGTGCACGTGTATGTTTTGAGTATGGCAGTGAGATTGTGGATGCAAGAAAGAGTTGTGGAATCATATGCTACACTGAATCCTAATTCTCTTTGTTAATGCTTCATTTTTAATTTTAATTTTTATTTTTTTAATTTTTAAGATGTTAGCATGACAGTGACTCCACTTTTATAGTTTTTTTTCCAAAGCAAACCTAACTCCTCTGCTCTGCATACTGCAGTAAGACTTCTGCTCATACTTTACACCGAAGTTTTTGCAATACAAATGCTTAGGCTACGTATTTAGTCTCAAAACTGGAAGAGAGAGAGGTACCACTTTTAGCCCGTTAGGTGTGGGGGAAAAGTTCTGCCTTCCCTTGGAAACAAGCAGTAATTTTTTACCAAATCAGAACCCACTCAGCATGTACACCCAGGCCCAAGCAGGAGGGAGCCCAGCAGCTTGCAGGAGCTTCATTTCCCCCGGGGAACCCATCCCTGCTCCTGCCCAGGACTCCCTTCCCAGCCGGGCTGCTCGGGTGAGAGATTGCAGGATTTATGTCAGAAAATTAAACATCAGAATTAAACCTCAGAAAATCACCAGCCTGGGAGTCAGGCACTTCCCAACAAAACTAGCCAGGTCCTGCTGTGGGCACCGAAATATCTGTCCTTGGCTTCTGTGGCAGCGGGCTCGCATTGCTGCTGCTGGAAAAGAAAAATTGCCAGACCTGGATGTTAAAATCCATTTAATTCCAACACAGTTTTGTGGTTCTGCCATGCCCTGCAACTGCTGATTTTACACTGTGCTAGAGAGCTGTGGAGGAGGACATTCAAATAATGGGGAGCAAGCAAAAAGAAATCCCATGAGCAATATCTACGCATTCTTTTTCGCCTGTGGTCCCTGATCCTTCGTGCAGGGCAGCCGGGGGACTCGGGGATGTGTGTGTGTGTCTTTTCTGTCCTGTTTGCTGCTCACACTGGAAGACCCAGATCCTTGGATGTGGGGATTGATGAGTGGTTTCTCTCTCCTTTCCCTTGTCCCCGGCAGTGCTTTGTAGCAGCTGGCCAGTGTGGGAAGCTTTACTCTAATAACCCTGATATCCCCATTAGTCCCCCTGGAGAGGGGGTGTATGTCCCAGGAATCTTCAATTTGTTTGCTATTTGGCCTATTTATGAAGTGTTTGTGCAGGTAACTCTGTCCTTACCACACTACATTTTGGTGTATAAAATCGTAGCGCTTGTTCTGTCGTGCCTACTGATGTGAAGAGCCGGATTCATTTTGATAGGTCTGCTACCTAAGTCAGCTAAGACTAAGGGATCAAGACCTCAAATATTTCACCCTTAATTTATAGTATCTGAGTGTGTCTGTGCGGGGACGTGTAATATCTTTACCAAATTCTAGACCCTAAGCATCCCAAATGTGCATGTTATCTCTCTGTAAGTCTTAACGTGGATTGTTTAAACAAATCCATATGTACAGGGCTCAGTCCCACATTCTTTGTCCGGTGGAGCTGGCAGTGCACACGTAGTCACCTTCGTGAGCATGTGCCTGGGACCGAGAGGATGGGGGGGATTGACATCCCAAGTTGTACAAAACTTTGTCTTTTAAGTTCTGAAGCCAAGTTCTTCATTTGTGAAAGTCAGCGCAACACCAGCAAGTTAACAGCGGTT
>NW_010234948.1:0-804 GCF_000690775.1 Eurypyga helias
GGAGTTAAACCACGACACTCACCAACAAGTTGTTTCCTATTATGCCAGGATGAAACTAGGTTCCACATGCTGGCAAAAAGCCAATGATGTTTGTTAGATCAAACTGCTTACATAAGGATGTACAAGAACTATGGAAGCCTGTGCAACAGAGCCAGCTGCATCATTTCCAGAGTTGAAGGGGGAGATGTAACCCCTCATTCTCCCCACAAGGTAAGCCACCCAGCACAGGAATGACATCAATTACCAAGGCCGTATGCCAGCCCAAGTACAAGGCAATTGCTCTTATCAAAATGATCCCGGGCACAGCGAAATGGAGAAATAAGCAGCATAGCAAACAGCAAGAGTCAAAAGCAGCCACTAACAAGCCCTAAATGCTATTATACAGTAAAGTGGGCAACCTCCGTGACCAGCACAGAAGCCTGCCAATTAACAACTACAACAGGTATATCAGGCTCAGATCAAAACTATTGTTATCTTGTGTCACGTGTTGCTCTCTACCTCAGAGACCAGCTGGAGTGTGTGGAACTCCACCTGGGGATGGATGAGGAGCTGACTGAGAGCTTATGGGTCAGGTTAAAGGGAGGGCAGGGAGAGGTGATACTGTAGTAGGAGTTTGCTACAGGCCACCTGGCCAGGCTGACCGAGTGGATGAGGCCCTCTATAGGCAGATAGCAGCAGCCTCACGTTCACATACCCTGGTCCTCATTGGGGAATTTCAACCACCGCGATATCTGTTGGAGGGATGACACGGCAGGGAACAAGGAAGCAAGGAGGTTCCTGGAAGGCATCGATGACAACTTCCTT
>NW_010234949.1:0-6167 GCF_000690775.1 Eurypyga helias
TAGGTCTTTTCCAACCTTTGTGATTTTGTGAAAGACTACTGGATGTAAAATAGACTCCCTGATCTAGAGAACTGAGGAACAGAGAAACATCTTTTCTCCTTTTCATCTATCTGTACCATTGCACAAACTGAAAACTGTTTTCCTCTTCCCCCTCCATTTGTAACTGGCAGTGTCACCCAGTTGTGACATTCCTTCTGGTGGCAGGAATTTTCTGACGTATACCTGTCTTATCTACCGGCCCCTGTTCAGCCGTCACACAGCCTGCGGACCGTCACTTGTGAGCTGTTCACCTTGGTCAGTTTAAACATCCAGTTGTCAGTGGAGAACGCAGGCTGCAAGGCACATAGTCCCTGCACTTCAAGCTCTCCAGTGTTGTTGAATACAGCCTGCTTTTCAGCCAACAATGATACAGCTTTTTGTTGTTGTGTTAGAAAGATCCCCTGCTTTCTGTCTCTGTAATTGCTATTTTCTAGGTAGCTGTGTCAATGAACGGTTTTTTTTGTTTTGTTTTTGGGGTTTTTTTTTTTTTTTTTTTGGGTCTCTCCCTTTCCTCAAGCGCTGTTTGAAGCTGGGCCACCTGCTGATAGCATATCTATGTTTCTTATTTCTGAACACTGCAAAGGGGGTACCTTGTCCCTGGTCTAATGTTAGCAGCTGGACTTCCATTCGCTGATCAAAACTATTTTCAGTGGGTAAATGCAAGCTCGTGCATCTGATGATGGCATTAAAAGAAGTTTTGTATCACTTCTACTCATCTAACCAGGATGTAGTTCACCTTAATTAAATCTTGCAGACAGCATTAATGATGGATACAGCAAGGTTACAAGTGTTCTCCTTATCTCTTCCTTGTTTGCAGCTTCCTGTGGATATTCTTTCCTTATATTTTTTTTCCTCCTCACTGACTTAGTGTTTAGAACGTACTTTTCAGATACATACCTCTCTGAAGTTACATGGCAAAATATTATAATACCTACTTACCTTCCTACTGTGCAGAACTGGTGCTTTTATGAACACATATAGAAAATCTAATACATTTTTATTCAAAAAGATGCTAAGTGGACTAGAGAGGCCATTAGTTCAAAGAGCCTGCAATATGTTTGTGTTTTGAATGGTAGATAAGACCTTTGAAATGGAATGTGATCACTTGATCTTTTTATGGAAGGACTTGCTTAAAGTCTATTCTGAAATTAACTCCCATGTGATAGCTGCATTATGGATTTCTTAAGATTTATGATTAAGCTCCAGTTTGCAAAAATACTATATGATTATTTAATTCTCTGTGTGAAACACTGAGTTTTCCATGTTTTAGCCAAGACATGATATTGTGGTTAGGTGGGGTGTTGCAGGAATGAGATCTCCAAACGACCTGTATTTGGGAAAGTGCTGGTTTTCTAGTGTTGCACATATACTTTACTGTAGTGAAAAGTAAAACTCATCTATCTCAGTATACGGTACATTAAAAAATGGAGCCACCCCATTACGTGAAATTCGGAGGCGAATGTGTGTGTGTGCAGAACATCCCCTGTGGATGGGTGTCTGAAACAGGGAGTTACTGGTGCCCCATCACATCACTGACACACAAGGAGGCACACAGAGCATAGCTGTGCTGACAGCAGCTTCATGCAGCTGCAATCTCATCCCTCTCAGTCATACAGGGTGAAAGGGTTTGCACCCAGAAATTAATCTGAAACTTCAGAGAGCCAAGCGGGTGTCCCAAAATCATTTTTTGTTTAGAAAAGTCCAAAGGAGGAACAAAGATTTAGCAAGCCCATAATATGGGCCATAAACAGTTTGACTGACAGGCTCCAACTTACTGAACCTTCTTTGTTGGTTGTTGTGTAAAACTTCCATAACTCCAGAGAAATGAGCAACATTGCTATAGGTTCTTTCTACATAAAAAACAATTAAGTTTGACTCCGCATACTTCATACACTTTGATTTATGGCAAGTGCCATCCAAGGGTTTATTTTCCTTTCTGGAAGGATGTACACATATGTCATAAACAACTAATAATTTTTCAGAACAGAAGACTATTCTGCACTTTAAAGATCTCCTTCCTTCCAGTTCTCAAAATATAGGCAAAATAAATAGAAGCAGAACAAACCTTTTTTTTTTTTCCTCTGCTTTCCCACTTGGCAAGTTCTTCATTTTTTGTATCTGATGGCAGAGGAAGATTGCTCGTGTGTCTGCATCTGTAAAATCCTGTTGCTAATAAATCATTGTGTTATCAAGGTTTAAACACCTTAAAATGTAAACAATTCAGCCAATGTGCAGTTTCTTAATGCCCTGGAAATATCTCCCCTTGTGTCTTTAGTTTCTGGCCTCATTTCAATAAACTGCTTTATTTTTAGCTACCTAAAGGTCCTGCAAACATTTAGATTATTAACTTCAGGCATTTGTAGATGGCTGTTATTACCTGGTTGATACCCATGTGGTTGATTTTTAAAGTGTTTCTTAAACTTTAGGCTGATTTAATCTTGCTCAAGGAACAGAACGGAAATATTTTGTCAGCATAGCTGCAGCAAGGTATTCACACGGAAGGGATTTGTATTATTAATGAGTAGCTTAAAATAATAATCATAAACATGACAGCAACATAATACTGTTCACAAGGGCTTACCATTTATAATGAGGACAGCTGTGATAATGTAAAATTCTATGGCTGAGATAAGGATGAGCCTTTGACGGTGATGTGAGTGTGGAGGCTTGAATGCCTAAGATTTTTGCATGGAAAATTGCTGTTTGTTGATCAGAGGAATTCAGAAAGCCAGTGAGCACAGAGCTGTGGTGCTATATAGGCCATATAAGCACCCCTATTTTGCCTTTAATAGTCCATCAGGGTGAGCCCATGGCAGCAGGGGATGGGAGAAAGAAGCAGAAGTGAGAGCTGGGTGCTCTGCCTGGGCAGTCCTTCCCATGCCACCCAAAAAACATGTCCAGAATCTATCCTGACCTTACATCATCAATGGATCTCTCATCCAGAAGCCTACCTCTACCCCAAAGTAGCCATAAACAGGGTTTGGTCAGGACTGAGAGTGTACCGGGAGCAGAGAGAGCTGGGTTGTGACTATTTGCCTTCCTTTTCCTCCTAGATGTGTTTGCTTAATTATCAAGCTCTTCAGCACACAGTCCTCACAGCTACCTACCACAGCTACCTACCACCACTGCTGTATTTTCCTTAAATCTGAAAATAAATATCACAACGCAGGGGCCTCTTTTTGATGTAATATGGAAATCTTTGTAATGAAACCAGCTTTGTTTTCCTTTCCTTCTGCCACAACTACCCTTTCTTGGGAAGGACTAAGCTGTTTGTTTTACCTCACCCCTCAGAGTTTTTTACTCTGTTGGAAAATTAGTTATACTTCGGAAAATACAAAGTCTGGAAATGCCAACTTGCAGACCACCTCACCGGAGAGAGGCCAGGCATTACCAGCAAGCCACCAGCACTTGGCTTCCTGTTGAGTGCACTTTTCACTTGGTGTTTCAGAGAAGCAGCAGAATATAGCTTTCTCTGTGCCATCTTTTGTTTTACATTTTGACCATATCTCCTTTAATTATCTCCCCTCCATACAGACGGCTGCTTATCTCTAACATCCCCCCAAGGTACTGCAGCAAGCTTGTTGCACTTCCATGAATACATGTGTTTGTTTTTGCCCTCTTTTTCTTTGTAGTGAGAAAGATGCAGTAGACCATGGTGGACTAGAGTCCAGAGATTGATATAAAGGTAATATATTGTAGGTTTTAAAAATTATATTTATTTACCTGTGATGGTTTGACTCTGTTTCACATGACACCCTTCAGGTCTCAGTGCAAATATGAGAACAGTAGAGCCAAAAGTTTTAGGTGCACATGAGTAACAATGAAGACATTTAAAACAATGCTTGGAAGTGGAACTTCACAACCCCAGCTTCTACGAAAGTCAGATCACGAAGTCAGGTTAGTCATTTGTTACTTGTACACAGGGTCACTGGGGACAACAAAGTTGTTTTTCTTTACACCAAAAAAGGTACTAAAAGGTAGAAAGCTGTTGTATAACCATGTCTCTTTGAAAATACAGTAGCAGGTGACGTTAATGGGAACAAAGACATTTACCTCCTCAGAAAATAACATCCCCTGTGTTCACTTGCCTAAATTTGGACACTTCAGGAGACTAGCTCAGGTAAACCGTACTGCGAACTCTTATCATGTTTGCTACCTGTCCTTCAGAAAGCTGAATGGAGAAAATAATCCTTAACAAATGCTATATTTCCCAGGGCAAAGCTATTTTCCTTGTGATTTGTTCATACAGACTGGAACACTTTCTCTAGGTGAAGAAGCCAAACCATCTTCCTATGTCCTCTTCTTATAGATAGGACTAATAGCAGAGCCTAAACCTGATGCTTTGCCAGTAAGAGGAAGAAAGAAGCTCAGGAGGGCATTCAGAGTGTCTTGCCAGAAAACCTCAGTGCCATGGTAAGGCTTACAGGAGGTGAGGCTAGCTCTGCAGCAAGGGGAGAAGCTTGCTGGGACAGCAGCGCGTGGTGGCAGTAAAGGTGATGCTCTTTGGAGGGATGTTTTGGGCGGCCACTAACAGAAGGCAGACCTTGACCAAGCTCACCTGCTCTCCTTGTCAATACCAGAGCAGTGTTTCACTGAAGAAGGAGATCTATTTTTCCACCAGGTTAATACTCTAAGCATGGATGACTCAAGGAGCATGGCCTATTTCACTGACAACAGCCATTTATTACGGTCTGGCCAGTGGGTACAGATAAATCGTGTGAGGTCGAATCCGAAGCAGTGAGTCCACTCCAATCCACATCAGGTGCCTACAGTTGAAACAAATTCATACAAATTGTGCCCATACAGAAGGTCTGCAGAGTGCAGGATTAATGTGATTAATGGTGTCTGGTATATAAAAACTGGAGCAGATGAAGGAGTAAAATACGGTTGATTATTAAACAGTTCAGAAATCAGGAAGTTCAGTCCAAGGTCAAACCTGAGACAAACAAAAAGAGAATTAAGCACCATTTGATACACCATAACAAAAGCTGTTCTGACTTCTTGAAAGCCAGTTCTGTCAATTAGCAGGTACTATATGTACATCTCTTTGAAAATGTGATGGGAGATTACAATAATAGCCTTGAGTGACTTCAGAAAAGTGTATCCCATGGAGCAGCTGGATGAGTTCAAAGGGTAAATAACATTTCTCATGAAGATAAAAATCCATGTCCTGATTATATTAATTGTCCTAACTGATGAGGGGGAGAAAGAAAAGGAAGTCAAAACTGCAATGTAAGCAAATTGGTTTTATTGTTTGTCTAGTGGTCAAAATAGAATTTTAGGAAGAAATAACAGTCTTTGACTGTTATGCAACAAAATATGTTCTTCCTCTGAGACTCAAATGCTCTACAGCAGTGTATCAGAGTTATACTGACTATATTTCCACCAGAAAGATTTTTATGTTTTCCAAACAATGGAAAAGACTGAAATTTCTATTCTGTTGACATAAATCACACCTATGCCACTAGGTATATCCAGGAAGCACTCAAAACCATCCAATAACCCTATATGGATTTTAGGGTCCTGATCTGATCTCCCATCAACGATGCAGGTTCAGGGTACCTGCCCTGTCTTGCACAGAGTGAACAGGGATGAGCAGCTCTCTGATTAGAGTGAAGGAGAGGCTTGAACGTCCATCGTGCATACTCTAGGCATCCCTGCTAGAGAGACACCTGAATGTGTCAGTGATGTGATGGTTGTATTTTGTGACAAAATCATCACTAGGAATCTCCGTAGTCTGGTGCAGACCTCAGATTATTACCCACTTCTGGTCATGCACATGGGCAGTGATGAGGTTGTTGAAAGAAGCCTAAAAGCAATCAAAAGGGGTTTCAGGAGCCTGGGACGGTTCAGTGGCAGGGAAGAATACAGAAAGGAACAAGAAAATGCACCTGATGAACACGTGGCTCAGAGGCTGGTGAAAACAGTGGAATTTTGGTTTCTTTGATCATGGGGATGATCACGGTTTACACGGTGCTGGGCTTGTTGGCAATGGATGGAGTCCGGCTTTCTCAAAGGGGGAAAAGGATTCTCATTCATGAGTTGGCTGGGCTCATTGAGAAAGCTTTAAACTGGGTTTGAAGGGGGAAAAGGATAAAAACAAGCTTGCTGGAGATGAGCCTAGGAAC
>NW_010234950.1:0-2215 GCF_000690775.1 Eurypyga helias
ACCATTCTATGATTCTGTGATTGTTTAGGAATATCAGTGAAGAGTAAAAAAGCAGAATTGTTCACCACGAGGAAATATGAGTCAGCTTCTTACTCATTAAAAATGGGCAAAAGAAGACAAATGAAATTTCCACAAATAATTATGAAGCCAGAAAATTTAACCCTGTGTTTAACTGTGTGCTGAGTGTCTGCTTTCTCTTAGACCCTCTTGATAGAAGACAGTCCTGACGTAACAATTGTTACTAGGTACCTTTGAAACACATGAAATTCCTTCTGAACATATGAAAATGTTGTTTACATGGTTGAACGTGGGAACAGGTTGCCCAGACAGGCGGTGAACTCTGCATCTGGTGTTCAAAACCCGTGTAGACATGGTCCTGGGCAACCTTGCTGTGGCTGACCCCGCTTGAGCAAGAAGATTCAACTAGGCCATCTTGAGAGGTTGCTTCGACCTCTCATCAATTCTGTGATGCCATGGTGTAAATGGAGTTACATGTGTGACTAACACATGACTTGCCAAGTCTGCCTCAACTTTCTAGATTATCTTGGTAAAATCAGCTCTTTGGTGGCTTAAATCCCTGAAGTACATCACCATAGAACCTACCCTGAACACCCAGGTGGCAAAAGGGTGAGAGGTGGGATGAGAAACAAGTCACAGGAATGGCATGGGTGCCCCACACCACTTCTGCAGCATTTCTTTCATGAATGAGTTATTTAACTGTTAATTTGTGCTGGAGACTTAATATGTGCATGTTATGAATTCAATTGGAACAAATCTTTACCCCTACACCACCAATCAAAAGTTGTAGAATTATTTATCTGCACCGTGTCTCTACCCCAAATTTTTATCCATGAAACTGGACTAGTAAAACTTACTGTCTTGTGTCCTGACTGAAAGGTCATCTCAGCAAGAACTATTTCTTCATTTATTTTACAATTATAAATACGCGATTGTACTTCACCCAGTTACATCTTGGACTTGTGAGAAAACCCGAGATACTTAAAAATACAGCATTTTCTTCAACAAGCAACAGCTTCTTCTCTGTGACAACTAACTCTAATGGGCAGCACTGGACAACAGAGTAAACGTGAATGATCTTCTGTTGTGAGTGGGTGAATAATTTCCTGGTTCAGCTGCAGCAAGGTTTAACTCATCACGGGAGAGCAGTAATACGCACCTGGTACAACAGCCACAACACAGAGGGAGTTTCATTCGGTAGCAGAGAGCCTTGGCTAGCAAGGACAGTGGTAACCAAATACCCACCTCAAAGATTTGGCATAGACCGTTTTTTAAACCGGTTTGGCTTTGGTGACTTTGCAGAAGCCTGCATTGCTTTCGGGCTGCCAAGTGAAGCTGGAGGTGCCTCCCGTCACCTGCTGGCCCTCTTGCCAGCTCCTCCTCTCCTGGTCGGACTGACCCTCAGCAGAATGCAGCTCTTCTGGCTTTTGACTGCCTGCCACACAGTGCAGCAGTAACCAGGCTCTCTCCCTTACCAGCTGGAAGCTGTCTGTCTATCTAGTTTCTTCCACTGCTCATCCTCAAAATGTCTTTTACATGACTTTTAGAAACTGGTGTTTGCTGTTACGTATCTTTCGCTTTGATGCAATCTGCTGCTGAAGGCTCACATTCCCCTGGGCTAGCAATGTCAGGGGGTCTCTACCCTACTGTGATGATACTGCACTACAGATGGATCCATAGGAAGATTTTCCTGGATACTGTTGGTTGGTTGGGTTGGGTTTTTTTTTTGGGTTTTTGGTTTTTTGTTTTGTTGGGGTTTTTTTTGTTCCTCCATGTATCAAAACTGTTTGGTCAAAGCTAATTTATATTCTGGAAAAGTAGAACATGAGCAAGAAATCTTTGGGTACAGTAACATCATGTCTCCGGAGTATTCTTTTCTTTCCTGCCTTCTCCATTTTTAGTTCAGTCTATGGCTACGCTGATGGATTAAATCCCTTCCCTTTTCACTCATCTACACTCTTCCAGCCTCCTTTCAAATCTTGTTCTTAGACACACAAAGTCACTGTGGATACAATAGACAGAAAACTATTCCTATAATTTCCTCGCTTATTAATCTGCCATGTGTCTGTATTTCCATAACTAAAATCTCTTTTAAAATCAGCTTGTCGAAAAAAATCCACAATGAAAACCTGAAAATGTAAGTGAAAAGGGAGACAAACACACATATTGATGTGGTACAAAAACTGAATTTCTCGCT
>NW_010234950.1:2249-5369 GCF_000690775.1 Eurypyga helias
GTTTGTTCAGCTTTGTATATTTTTATAGTCCGATGATTGTTTGAGATGAATTGCAGAGGATAGAATGACAAGATGCTTTCAAGGGAGAAGCAGAAGACGTAGCCCAACCTTCAGAAAGAAACCCGCTCTACACTACTGTGTATGTGAGCTCTTGGATAAATTGCCACAAACCCATGTGTGAACACACTGAAATGACTTTGGACTGTCTCACAACCACCTTTTTCTGTGTTGAGATTATCGCTACCCACTTCCTGGGACAAAAATGAAAATCAAAATATTTTGAGACAGCTATATCATAGGAATTCCTCTGCAAGTGAATGAAATACCCATAATCCTTGCTTTCCTGAATGACAGCACTGTTGCACAATATCCATAACCACTGCAGAGGACACACTGGAATAATGAGTGTTTGCAAAGAAAATGTAGTACTTGATATCCTTGGGAAAAGCTTGGCTGCCACAGCTCCTGCCCCCGAACCACTGACGCACCAACTGAAGGGACTAGCCACAAGTCCCTTTGCCATTGTTTTCTGGAAGGAACACAGTTGTATCCACTTCATGGATGCATCCCGAAGAAACGGGAGTTTACACAGGTGCGAAGCAGCATTATTACAAGACTTAGTAGTATGATTACTAGTTAATAAAGTGCAACTGAATAAACCAGAAGAGGCTGAGTTAGGATGTCTTTGCTGGAAGTAATCTTGGAGACTATAAATATTAGGATACCTTTAGGTGCCTTTTTGGAGTAAATTAGCTGGTAAATCTGACTAGTTACTCTAGTAATTGGCAGTTGCTAGGGATAATTGAAAATGCACAAGACTTCATTTTTTTCCCCAAAATATTCATGTTAATGAGGGTTGAAGAACTCCTGTTTATGAGCATTTTGCAAAACATAGCCTATTTTCAAGCACCTTCAAGTCTTGCATGTACTTACGCAGCCATTGACCTAGCAGCTTTATTATTTATGAGCAGCCCAGATGGCAACCGGGATTCAGAACCCTTGGAAGACTCCATTTAGTTTTTTGGCTGGTTTAGTTTAATCACAAAACTGTCCTCTCTCTTTAAGTTTTCTTAATATGAGATGCCCTTCTTATTAGAGTAAATTATATCATGAATGTTTCCAGCAATGATTGGAGAGAGGGAATTTTAAAGCTTCAGACGTTCCTGATGGAAGCTGAGGAAATCTAGTATTTTTCACCTTGTCACTGAAAACATATCCAAGTGTTTCTATTATCCTGGTAGAGGATCCACTTTGGGACAACAGCTTGCTGCTTATGATAGAACTGAACAGATATGAAGAATTCAGGTGGAAGAAGTCCACAAGTGTTTTTTGAGGGCCAACAAGCCTGGTTAAAACCTTTTTAACTGCAACATAATGATGTGTCTCTTGGGAATTACTGAGTTGTGATGAGGATAAGGTGTAATGCAGGTGAATGCAGGCTACTAATACCCAGCATTAGTATAAATTTTAAATGGTTACCTAAGTCTCTATGAACTGAATCATCTTAATGTAGAAGTCAACTTTTTAAGATGTTTAATATTCTGGGAACAGTTAAGTACTATGTCTTTTCCACTTACTTGATACAGTTCTTCTATCCTTCATTAATAAATTAGCATGCCTAAATGACCCTGTACACCTTTTATTAGAATTAGCCTATGAACAGTTTCCTGATTCAACTAATGATCTAAATTTGTGTTGAGTTTTAAGACCTTCAGTGGGTCTCAGGTGAAAATTTGACCCTTCTGAATTTAATGATACAGCTTCCACTGATAATGATACATGATCGAGCCTGAGCTCATGTAACTTATTCAAGGCCAATGTTCTGGCATCATTAAAGCATTAAAACCAATGCATAGAGTGTACTTTCTGTGCCACAACTGGAACACAATGCATTTTGAGTAACATCATTCTTCTCTCAGTATGAGCGGATATTCTTAGTTTTCATTAATGTGCCAGTAAGTTGAAAGGCAAAAGAAATAAATGAGCAGAATATTAGAGCAAAACAAAAAGCAGCTTGGAATGAAAGTGTGCATGCAAATGAAGGTATGTGATAGTGGCAGGAAGTGATTGCATCCTAAGTCCTCTGTCTTTTTATCAGGTTTTCCATTATCCTCTAAACTCTAAAATTATAGGGATGGATCAAATAATTTTTATAAAATACAAACCAAAACACAGTGTTACTAGGTTGAACAGGTATACCATGTGGAGTTTTTAGCATTTGCTAATTTTCAGTTCATTTATTAAGATCAGCTCTCATTTTTTAATTTTCAGTAATCAGTGTCACTCTGTTGTGAAAGCACCTCTGCAGTCTAGACAGTACATACTCATTTATGTGATAAATAATGGATAAACACTGAGTGTGCCATTAGCCGTTAATGCAGTAGATTGATTCCCTGCAGCACATAGCTCTCCGTCCTTGTTTTAGCACTTATGCCACCTGTCTCTTGCACTTACTGTGTGATGCTTCAATAATGCAAATGGGGTTCCCTAATCATTCTTAATTTAGCTCATTTTTATCATCTTATAAGTAGGGTGGCATTGCTATGACAGACGCACAAATCAAAAGGTGCCTCACTACTACTTTCATGATTGCTGTCACTATGCTATCCAGTGTTTTTAGCACAATACAGATTACTTGTGGATAACCAGATAGAATCAGTAGGCCCATTTTCCTTCCGCAGATTTCCATTTTAAGATGTGACTACTGCTTTGGCCAAGTGGCTGGGACATAGACGGGTCATTTCCAGTCTCTGTTCTCATTTCCCTCAGCTATAGGAACAGGGTTTCAAATAAACCAAATAGACAAATTAGATATCAGTAAGTCACCAGGGAAGTTGGTGTTCAACAAGATTTTGAAAGAGCTCAAGTGTGGAATTGCAGAACTGCTGGCCAAATAGCCTCACAAATCTATAGAAATGGCCACTGTGCCAGACTGCCAATGAAACTCCCACCTACAAAAAGGGTTGTACAAGAGATCTGGGGAACTACAGACCAATAAATGACTCTGTTCCTGATTAGATATTGGAGTATATCTTGCAGAGTAAGATACTTGATCACATGGATAAACGTTACCTGTTAGGAAGAAGTTGGCATGGCTTCTGTAAAAGGAAAGGCCATCTC
>NW_010234950.1:5406-8119 GCF_000690775.1 Eurypyga helias
GCACATAGGTAAAGGGTATTCAGGGGACATAGTATTTTTGATTTTCAAAAGGTCTTTGATACGATTCCACACCAGTGGTTATTAAGAAAGATAATTTTCCATGGGGATGGAGATGTTCTTTTACGGACTGAAAACTGGGTAAAGGATTGGGCAAACAAAAGAGTTTGATCACTCTTAAGGATGGGGTCAGTTACCAGGGTTCAGTGATTTAAACAGTTTTATTCAACACCTTCATCAGTGACATGGAGTAGGATGTATACAGTGAATTCTCCAAGACTTTTTTTGGGGCAATGAAATGCAGTGCTAATAATAAGGATCACCAGAAACAACTTGATAAGCTGGGTGAGCAGGGAAGCAGGTGTCATACTGACTTTAGCGCAGACTCTACGGAAGAATAATCTAAACTCCATGTCTGCACAATGTGAACTGCAAAGTTATAACTGGGAGGAGAGATCTTGTAGTTGCCATTGACACTTTCTTGAAATCATCGGTTCAATGTGGAGTAGCAACCAAAAAAGCCAATAAAATGTTGTACATCATCAGGAAGGGTACTGAGAACAAGGCAGGAAACACATTGCTGTGTTATAAGATGTCCGTGCACCCATGCTGTAGGTACTGTGTGGTGCTCCAGCCACCACAGCTCAAGAAGACACGGTGGAATGAGAAAAGGTATAGGGAAAGCAAGTGAAATAGTTAAGGAGATAGAGCAGCTGACTTACAAGAGACTTACAAGAATGTCCATGAGAAGTGCATGATTACGTGTATGTAGGTAGAAATTTGTGATTGTGATGCAGTTCATAATGTATTGATCATTAGTATTTACATATAGATTTGCTACAAATACATGTGCATGGTTTAGTGAAATAAAGTAATTCCATTGTAGATTCTAGCAGTCTAATTAATGATTTATTTGTCCTCATGTAGTGCCTTTGGTTGCCTAAGATGCTTCTTACTTTGATAGCCCATTGCATTTCATCTTTTTTTATGGTTATTAAAATATTCACATCCTGCTATCCTATTTTGCATGGTTCCCCCAATTCCTAGTGTTCAGAGTGAGAGGTCTCTGGCTGCAAGTGCCTAGTGAGTTGCCATCTAACTCCTGGTCTGTAAGGGCATATGCAAGTAATTTAAATGTGAAAAACCTTTTTATTTGATTGGAAACATTATATTGTAGGAAAGATGGGTGGGGGAGAACAGAGGAAGGGATGGAGACAAGCAACTGAAAGATGAACTCTTTTTCCTGTATAATCCAGGAGTTAATGCAATCACCAAGTATATGAGAAAGTTTGATGCAGTTCTGCCCAGTAGCAGAACAAACTAGAATCTGCAGTCCCCACTTCGTATTCTCTCCAACATGCTAGAGGATATGTTTGGAGGGGGAAGGGTTGTTTTACTTATTTTTGGTGACTGTACATTTTGTATAAATAATAAAATACTTTTTATTTTGGAGATTAGTGTTCAGGTTTCATCTCTGAAGCAGGACTGAGGGCCTATTGTGACCTTGGCTGCTGACAGCTTGTTTTATGGGGAGGAAAAAGTGTCAGCAGTAGATAATTCACTACACTATAGCTTAGCCATTAAGACATTCATGTAAAGATGGTGGGAGAACTGATTTAAATCTACTCTCTGCCTCATTGTCGTGGTTTAACCCCAGCTGACAACTAAGCACCACACAGCCTCTTGCTTAGTCCCCCCATGGCAGGCTGGGGGAAAGAATTGGAAGAGTAAATGTGAGAAAAGTCATGGATTGAGGTAAAGACAGTTTAATAGGTAAAGCTAAAGCCACACGCACAATCAAATCAAAACAAGGAGTTCATTCCCCACTTCCCATGGGCAGGCAGGTGTTCAGCCACCTCCAAGAAAGCAGGGCTCCATCACACGTTACAGTTATTTGGGAAGACAAATGCCATTGCTCTGAACATCCCCTTCTTCCTTCTTCTTTCCCCAGCTTTATATGCTGAGCATGATGCCACATGGTATGGAATATCCCTTTGATCAGTTGGGGTCAGCTGTCCTGGTTGTGCCCCCTCCCAGCCTCTTGTGCACCCCCAGCCCATTAACTGCTGGGGTGGTGTGAGGAGCAGAAAAGGCCTTGACTCTGTGTAAGCACTGCTCAGCAGTAACGAAAACATCCCTGTGTTATCAGCACTGTTTCCAGCACAAATCCAAAACACAGCCCCATCCCAGCTGCTGTGAAGAAAATTAACTCTACCCCAGCCCAAACCAGCATACTCATTCATGTGTACCCATGACTTTTTAGCTTTGTAGTTAGGTTACTCTCTCAGGCAAAGATCTGAACTTGTTTTGCTCATACCTTGGGTAAGCATTTTAACCCTTAAATTATTAAGTAAAAAAAGGGAGAAAGAAGGATGCAGGAAACCCCTCGGTTATTCCTGTTGCAGTTCTGTGAACACAATCCTCCCTGCTTCCCAGAAGCACCTTGCAGTAAAAAGTATTCAAGCATTTGAACAAATATTTGCAAATAATTTCAAGACTATTAAAAATGCATTTTCCTGAATTCAATATTCCTTTTTTACTCGCTTAATTCTACATAGGCACAGCTAACTCATTTTTCCCGCTGGATGGGCACATGTAACTTTCCTGAGCACGTGAAAGATTGTTAGCAGAGAAAACAGTCTTTAAAAAATAGCTCTACTGAGAACATAGTAAAAGCCCATTTGTGTGTTAGTAAGCAGGGACAGGTGGCCTGGGA
>NW_010234951.1:0-649 GCF_000690775.1 Eurypyga helias
CCCGGCCCCGCTCTGTCCCAGCGATTTATAAAATCCGGGTTCGCTGTGAATACACCGAAGCATAAATTGGAACTAAACCATCCTGTGCTGTGAAAGCACGTCCTGCTCGGTGGGGGCTGCCAGTTCTGACCAGCGCATACCCACCCTGTGAGCACAAATTGTTGTGCTCAAAGTCATCATCTTTGTCATTAAAGCATGATTACGTCCATTAATTACACTGATGCTCACTCCCCCATCTGGGGCACATCATGGCCTAAACTCGTCGACATGCAGCGGCAAGGGGAAGAGCTGGATGTGATGCTGGATGAGGAAATCACCTTTTCTTTCTTCTTTGCCCCAAATACCCACTTAATAACGGAATGCTCAAACCAGGCTTATCTCCAGAGCGCTGCTTGAATTAATGTTCTAATTGCAAGTTATTTTCATCAGTGACATCTCTCCCGGGGATGAAAAACCCCACGCAGCAGTGAGATCTCCTCAGGGTGTGAGGCACGAGCCGTACTGGGCCAATGATACAGAAGGGCAAAGTGACCTGTGCTCATGCCTTCAGGGAAGAGGTTTGAAGGTGACCTCAGGGCCAATGATACAGAAGGGCAAAGTGACCTGTGCTCATGCCTTCAGGGAAGAGGTTTGAAGGTGACCTCAGGGC
>NW_010234952.1:0-18321 GCF_000690775.1 Eurypyga helias
TTTTTTTTAATATATATATATATAAGAAGAAAAGTCCTTGCCTATCCCGTGTTGGCTTAATGACTGTTTTGTGCCTTAGGTGATTTGTGAAAAGATTTGTGGAGTGAAAACCATAGACTTGACAGCAGTGTTTTGAGTGGTGGGCCTGGCAGGCAGGACAATCCCAAGACTTTCTCTTTTTTGTTCTGGCTTCTCACTAAGGTTGTTCTAGAGTTGTAAACAGGAAAACCTCCATTATTTTCCATGATCCACTAAGAGCTGTATGCCAGCATACTTTCATACATTAAGTTAAAAAATTAACTATTATTATCTTATGATTGTTAGGAAGTATTATTATGCTACTCTTTCTATCATCAGTTTGGAATTATTGGGATATGGGGTCCAGAAGATGTCTCAAAGCATTAGGAAGAAGTATGTCAGAATCTTGACAGATAAAAATGGTGAGATAGGAACTCTTATTACTCCAGGGGCAGCTCATACAAAAGAATGAAGTAAACTGAGGGACATTTGGATCATTGGATTACATGGAAATGTAAGAAAAAATATAACTTGTCAAAATTTTTCCGGAAGATACAGAATATAGACTTAAGAATGTCAGTGTGGCACATTGTCACACACTACTCCAAGAATATAATTTGGGTTTATTAAAATTGTGTATAATTTATTTCTCGACTTTGGTAGTGGCAAAATTGCTTATCACGCTGGACACAAGCCAGGCATATATTTACTTGAGGAGGTCCTTCAGCAGCTGTACTTTCACTAATGTTACGAGGATGGTAGGTATTTTCTCATTTATGCAATGCCGTTACAGCCATATATCTTTACAGCATCACATTTCTTCCCTCTGCTATTCAAATCTTGATTCTATCCAGGCTTCTGGTGTTCTACAAGTTGTCTTGTACAGATGCAACGACATCTCCTATATGACTCATGTACATTCTAGAGTTGCATGGAAGAATAGGATAAATGCTCAAGCACATGGCTATCTTGCTTATCCAAGAGTGTAAGCTGTAATTCCTCATCTAAAAAATGACAGATCTTACAGTGCTTGGCTTTGAAAGTAAAAGCTGTGGATTTCTGACAAGGGGAGCTTCTGTAATTTCACCCTATGTTCTTTATGGAGGGCTGATAAATGACTTAATGGTATCTTGTGGACCAAAACATAAAAACTACAAAATAATGTTTTTACTGACTATGTGGAGAAGAGGTGGTGACATAAGATCATGAAACCTCTCAAATACAAAAACATTGTCTCTACTGTAGTACACAAAAAGAAACAGTAGCATATTTTTCAGGTACAAACTTACAAATGCATTTCTAAAACATTGCTCATTGTAACCTAGTTGTTTGTTTGTTTGTTTTCTTCCTTAAATATTTTGCAAAACATTTTCTTTTACTAGGACTGTTATTACAAACGGAAGTGTTTTTCCGGTGTTAAATTATGTGATACCAGAGGAAATTGATACTTAATTTACTTCTACTAAATATAATGAGTTAAGTCCATAGGCTTACTTCTGCAATCACAAAGAGTTGGCCAGAAACTTAGGGATTCTTACAGATAAGCATTTAAGTAATGAGGACTTTGTTTGAAAACATAGACTCTCAAATGTTTGTCTCTGCAATGTTTTACAGTAGCTTTCATCTTGGTATGTAAATTTTATGCCCACTTCAACTATTCTGCATGTCCCTGTGTTCTTCTGAATGTTGAGCTTCTTGTATGTGGGGGAGGCAGCTGACTTTTAAAAGTAAGTGTATGCAGATTAATCACATACCCTTGAAGGCTTTTCTTTGTCCTCATATAGCAAAGAATTTAGGCATCCTCTAATTTATACATTATGTATTTCAGATGTTTTTGACAGACTGATGTTCTTGAGCCTGGATTGTTCTCAATTATACTTATTTGGCTTTGAAAACACGTGCCTTGCCTTTCTGCCAGCAACACAAACTGATGTTTCTCAGGGATTGGGGAAGGCAATATTTTAATCATATATTAAAAAAAACCCAAACTGTCCACAATGTTTCTGTCAAAATAAAATGCAGCAAACCATCAAATGACATTGTAATTTTCATTTCAGTAATTTATAGCACGAAGAGTTAAAAAAAAACCCAAAAAACTGTCATGTTTTCATGTATGCACTAGAGGGCAATGCAAGAATTAATGTTTTGACGGGATAGTCCAATATTTCTTTCCCTCTTCCTCCCCTGAAACGTTTTTGAAAAATTTTATAAGAGAAAACACATATTAATTTAGAATATACCTGAGTGGGATTGTTTTAAAAGCACTTGAACATGCTTGTTTGCTAATAGATATGAACTGCTGGCAGTTCTTATCCTGCTTCACAGAGTGGCTTGTGTAATGAATTGTGCAGCTAAAATAAGAACATGTACTGAACTTTTTAATATGCTTCAATACCTCAGGAAGGAAACAGAAATAATTCAAAATCATTGTGAATAAGCTGGTATATTAGTTTACATTTAAATGTAAATACCTAATGTGTGAGAAATAAAGATGCTTTCAAACTGTTGTAGGCATATAGCTCCAAATGTCAGGCTGAGGTTAGTATTTATGTTAATTAAGGCAAATGGGTTGCCTGGCCAATTTGTTGCAGTTCACTTGTACAAAGCTCTCAGCACTTAGACGGTTGGAGTTCTCAGAGCAATGACTAATACCTAAGCTAGCTCCTGTTGGCACATGAGCTCTTGAGGATGTGTATGACTGAAGGGCAGATAGATCCCTTCTGACCTTGGGCAATCTGCTAGGGAGATCAAGTGAACCTGGAGAAGCATCAGAACTTGGCATTTCTCTACTCTGCCCCTCAGCACCCTACCCCCAGAAATCTGCTTGCAAAGCTTAAAAGAATAAATTTATAAACATAAGGGACCAGAAATAAAAACATCCTTTTGTTCTGTTTCATGCAGTGACAAGAGATATATATTCTAGATTGTAGACAGAACTGCCTTGGAGATAAATCGTCTGATTTCAGCATCTCAGCAGTAGATAATAGATTCCCCTCAGAACCACATAATTAAAAAATGACATTTCTGCTACAGTGTGCCAGCTCGGCACTGCCATTGCCCTAGGATTCTGGGGATACAGGAGCCCTTCAGGGCACAACAAAACAAATGTTACGTTATTCATGGGGACAATATAAGGTCATGTTAACAAAGATAAAGATCCTTGGGGGGGACAAAGGATATTTCTTTCTTTTTACCTTCTTTCTTTCAAAAGGGACAAGACTTGAGGGAATCTGTTTATTAAAAAGTACACCAAATGAGAGAAGGCATATGCAGAGTGTCAGTAGAAATTAAGGTCTTAATTTCCATTACAGTTTAGAGAGCAAGTATCTGGCATGAATCAAATGCTCTCAGTGAGGGACACATGGTGAGGGGTCTTTTCCCAATATCACAGTCCTTTTTTTGTGGATAGTGTCTACTTTTGCTGTCTCTTAACTCTCAGCAAAGCAATAATTTTCATGTAGCTAAGCTTAGTTGGTTTTAATACTTATAATGAGCAAAAATCTCCATTAACATCATTCATTGTGTGTATATTAGCGTTTCCTGAATATAATTGGTCTAGCAGCCTTCCTGGTAAAAGCAAGGCATGGCAGTTCAGGGCTTTTGGGCTGTCTGGCATCTGACTTACCCTGATTCACACTGCTCATGTGGGTTTCTGGGGTTAAAAATCTAGCATTTGTTATTTTAACTTAGACAAGATGCTTAATCAGGAATTCTCTATGAGTTGTAAAAGCTTGCTCTAGAGCAAAGCACACTGAGTGAGAGGTCCCAGAGAGGGAAAGTCCTATGTATGCAATGTGCGGGTTATCCAAGCAGGCTTGGGACCCTAAAGTGTCAAACTGCAGAGTCATAAGGCAAACCTGTCTTTAACTCCAGTGTTTTGCATAATTAAGTTTAGAGCTGACAAACAAAAATCATAGGAGGACCAGAGCTTCTTGTACCTGCTTTGTACACTTCAACCTTTTTCTCCTCTAACCAAGGTCCTTTCTGCATTTTGTGAATGGCATTTAAAATCAAAAGAAGCAAAGAACATCTCCTTTTTGATTTTGTCATTCTTAGTTCAAATGCTGGTAATAATTGTCATTCATTCCTTGAGCATAATGCTAGCAGGAGCAGCTAGATTGTCAACAGTATTATTTTTAATATTGACATCTGTCTAGAACTTCTGATCTTGGGAAATTGTACTAGGTACATCTACTCTCTTGACTGATAAAAAGATATGACTCTGCTCTCCTTTCTGCATCTGAGGAACACCTTTTTTTTTGTGAGCAGCCCCACAGGAACTCTTTCCTGAATAAAAGCAGCAGAGAGGAGACAACTACAATGTAACTGGTTTATAGTGTGGGGACTACAACCAACAGTTCATTTCCCTATGAATTATAGTCTCTGCTGGGTCTGAAATTAGCCATTACTGAGGCAAATACAGCAGCAATAAAACGTTCCAGATTTTCAGTAGTGTTCCAAGTGAGTAACTATTTTATATAGGTTGATTACTAAGCCCACTGTTCAGAAAAAGGGATGGGGATTTGCTTTATCCACTGGGAATTCAAATGAGCCATTTTAAGTAGGCAAAAAGTAATGACTCCAATTTAGGTAGAAGCCAGGTCCTCTATCATTACGATACTTAAAAATTGCAATTTTCACTGGTAGAACACAGAAATATCCTCTTAACAATGAAGTGAAACCTACAAGGCTAAATTTTTGATGATACCTTGGGTGACTGGAATATTACCAAACCATTGCCTTGAAACAGGGTAGATTTGCCAACGCTGTAACTGCAGAAAAAAAAGGGACCTAGTGAAAAGATGACTGTGACGACGTGATGGTAAATACTAGAAGTGTGTTTATCAATTCTAGTATAAATAGTCGAACCATATAGACAACCTAAGGAGCAAATGGGTTAAAAAAAGGAGACAGAAAGACAGACATAGAAAGCACACTTTTAAGAAGTCCAGGAGCTTTAGGTAGTAATAAAAAAGCTTGAGTTCATCGAGGAAACTCTTTACACCCACACCTGCCACTTGTGATTTCTAACAGAGATAAGAGAAAAAGTCTGCATGAGGGAAAGAAAGATGTGCTGGAGCTGATCAGGAATGTGTCAGAAGAAGAAAGCTAATCAATTACAATTAATGACAGGGAGATGTCAAACCTTTAAAGCCACCTGGGAGCTCTCTCAGGGCTGAAAACATCAGAAAAGGAGAGCTTCCACCCAGATAGCAATGTAAGAAAACTTTCTGCAGACCTGTGGGTTGGATGAGGCTGAGTCATAAATACTGACAACTGGGAAGAAGGTAGAAAAGTCTGCTGCAGATCAGGGGTCCTGTGGACCCATGTAACATTGCAAAACAACTCGGTGTGTGCCCTACTGCGATGGCTAGACTCAAAGAGGCAAAACACAATTCAGAACCAAAGTGAATCATCCTATCAGAACAATTTTGTGAGCCCGCCATTGCCTCTGTTCTCCCAGCACAATTCCTCTGTCACACAGGTGAAGACTCCCTACTAGCTCAGCCTTGTCTGGTATTTTTGGAGGATGTAATCTAGGATGAAACCAATGGTTGGTGTGACATATGCAGTAGGGCATTAATTAAAAAATACCTCAATTTAAATTAACCCCTGATATAGGAGAGGATGAGGAAGCTGGTTCAGCAACATTTTAGGTGACAGTTAGGTGAAAAGGAATACAGTACTTTTTCTGAAAGGTTGCCCCAGAGTTAGCACTGTCTTAAGATTTTTTAAGTTCTTAAAACAAATTTTCAAAAAGATAAAACTACATGATGTATATGGGTTTCACTGTCAAACAAATGTAAAAACTTTGTCATTCTGCATAGTTACTTTAGTCAGTGATTCATGATTTTAGCTATATATATATACACACAATTAAGTAGGAACTATTCTCCCATGCACTGGAACTCGTAATAGCAGCACTGAACTCCTTGAATTCACCTGTGTTATTGATCAGCAGCAACTCAAACCTGACATTTTTGCACATTTTTTAGTCTGCTCATCTCTTTCTGTTTCACCAAGGCTGACTTCCTAAAATTCTTTTAATGGGAGAAAATATTAACCATGAGGCCAAATCAAACTCCTTTCTGTCTCATTTACATGGACATCTCCTCTGATGACAACAAAATTAAAAGGCTGTAGCATATCATGCCTTGTCTACACTTGGCTGGGTCTTGCTAAGAAACCCTCACCTTTCCTTTCAGAAAATTGTACAGGTTTTCCTTCTTCCTTATAGTCTCTGTCACAGGGAAAGGACCTAATCACAGTCCATGGCCATAGCTCAGTTCAATTATTATCAGTGCTGGTAACACCCTGCATTTTTAGATGAGAAACTATCTAATAATTGCAGATGTTCTGCCAAGAGCACATGCTGTACTTGATGACATATAAACAGATGATCAGGAACAAGCAATAGCAACAGTACGTGTGAGGCTGATAAAAGCTGTATCACAAAGCATATGAATTGAGCTGGAAAAGGAAACAGAGAGGAATAAAGTACTACAAGGTGTAGCTGAAAGAGAGATAAAAGAATGGTTTCCACTTGCAGAGTCCCGGGAGGGGGGAGGGGGGGAAAGGTTGGGCAAGTAGAAGGGATAAGGTGGATAACAAAAATTACAAAATAAATCCTGGTAAAAATATAAGACAATGCAACAGAAATGCTGACAAATTAGATTGCTGTGAAAGAAGCCAGTGAAGTAATCTAAATTTTGCACACAGCATGCTATGCTGAATAGACAAGGAACTTCTCTGTGATTCTTTCTGCATCCTACTGTTTGAGACCAAACTGCTTAACTATGTGACATGATACAGCTAAAAAGGATTTTCTTTCACATTCTTCTAGGTGTTGTTATGACTTCCATCACAATGCTGCATAGCCACACCACAGAAATCCTGTTATTTATTAAGATTACAGGGTAATTGGGTTCTCAAAATGCACATTATACATCCTTGTCCTGTGCTTCCCTGCATTTCCCAAAGCTATGTGGACCTCAGTGGGCAGAAAGAGATAACAGGTTTGTGGAGATGGCACTGAATCTATCTGATATTTAGTCTTCTTGGATCATAATTTCCCAGAATGCCCCATCACTGAGCCGATAGAAAATGTTACAGAATGTCACCATATGTTAAGATGCTATAAACAAGGGGATAGAATATGAAGACAAGATAGCAGTGTCAGGCACTGAACACTGGACAAGACCTCTGTTTTCAGATTTTCATATATATTTAAAAAAAAAAAAACCACAAACCCAAAACTTCATTTGTAGTGAGAAAAGAAAAATACCTGAAGCCCTAAGGCTAATTGCAAGTTCTAAAGTGCAGTCTGCTTCCCTTACTATACTGAGAGGCGCTTCAAATTTATTACTTGCTGTGTTGCTTTAGGGGCAGATTTGTGAAAGGGGCAAGAGCTTGAAATAATTCACTTAATGGAGCCTCAGTCATTTAACCAGGTAGTTCAGATGGAAGCGGTGCTCTGATTAAAGGGTAGCTGCTGATACAATGAATGACTTCCATGAAAGCCAAATGGAAATGGTTTGGGGAGGGAGGAGGGGGTGGAAGAGGAAAGATGAAGGTAGGAGGCAAGATCACTGCAATGCGAACTAGAAAAGGTGACAGACAAATCTGTCATGGCCTGTAAACGTTGAATGACTTCTGGGAAAGACTGTGAAGCAGCATAACATGACTAACAAGGCTGTAACCATTCGTGTATTCATTGATTGAACCATATTCACAAATAACATTATGGATAACTCCCTCAAGAGATGACTCAAAAAAAATACCCCAAAACAGTATTTCTTTTGATGCACTACAAAGGTGTCTTTCTCATTCATTTGAAATTTTCATAACTTTGTGGAACCTGGAACATGGAAAATTACTGGCTTTTCCTGTTCCCCACCCCGCCCACTCCTTTTTTTTTTTGGTCTGAACGATTTGCAATGCTCAGCAAGAACTCAGGGTAAGGACACCTCAGGGAAACTCCGGTGCAGTCTCTGCTCGCTGCTGTCCGCATGCCACAGCTCTTCAGAAACGCATCCAGCAAAGAGGGCAGGACCACATCCCTTCTGCTACAGGAGCCTGCCTGACCAGTGAGAGCATCTCCACTGTCAGTGCTGGGTTTCTCACTGATAGCCAAAGAGGCAGGGTTTCATGTATCAAGGGACAACACAGAATTGCAAACTTTCTTCCCTTTCTCTTGCTCTTTGTTTCTTTATGAATACACAGACACACATTCATACTTGTGCATATTGGTGTATTTCTTTCCACACACACGTATGTATATATATGTTCCACGTGTAGATTTGTTTAATTAAACAATTTAAACTACATCTTCTATGTGACTATTTTGCAAGTAATTGGGACATAATCTCTTTGCTTTTATGCTTTTGGTTCTTTATTATATATTTCATTGAGTTTACACAATTAAATTAGTCACATGCACTTCTGTTCCACGTTTTGCCTTCTAGTCTACAAGAGAGGAAAACCTACTACTGATTGTTTCATTTAGTATTAAGAAAATAGGAGTTTTTCCTTCTGACTCTTAATATGATATGGGAGGCAAAAAGAATGCAGCAGAATATGGACCTAGCAAGATATTGCTTCCTAAAGTAAGAACCTTTTTATGTAGAAAACACGGTGACCTTTAAAAAGTAAAAGTCATTTAGGTAAATAACATATTTTGAAAAATGTGAGATTTCTATGTCTTAAGATTTGCTTTGCTTACATTTTTAGCGAGTACTATATAACACAGCTTTAATATTTTTTGTGAAATGAATTCATCTGCAGAGTCTGACCTAGAACTTTAGCAGTCCTGTATTCACTGCTGCGAACAGTAAGCTGGGGGAAAGACAACAGCTCATTTGTGAACATCCTGCCTGTACATTTTCTGTATGTTACAAAATGCACATGCACTTTTTATAGTATTCTATATATAATCTTCCAAATTCAGCATTAACCAAAGTAATATTGTGTATGGACCTCTGTCAGATCAAAGAACTCCTGCATTCAGGTTATTTATGAGTATAGTAGAGACCGAACATATGTATGTCTCAGTATTTGCATCTTGAAGGAAGGTGAGGGACAGAAAGGTGCCAAGATGTCTGCTGTTGTCCAGCTTAGAGTACTCTCCCTAATTTTATTTAGAGTACTAAATAAAATGACCTTGAGCTTTCAGAATCATCTTAGTTATAGTTTCTATATGCAGTTATGTGCAGCGTGGAGATCAATCTATTTAAAGAATAAAAAAGGTACTGTAGCATACAGAGAGAAGAGATTATTTTTTCAGATTGTGTGACAGTGAAGACAATTTAAATCCTTCTGCAGTTTTTCAGGTTTTGTGTGCAACACTGTTAATTGCATTCTCAATGGGAGGTGATAGAGTTGCTCCCATTCTCTTACACACTTCTGTCTTTCATCCACATCCCAGCTACATTTAGACTCAGCCAAATAAAGTAAGCAACTGTATTTAGTTTTCTTCTTCACTTATTTTTACTGCAGTAAGTGATTTGACAGTTCCAGGCCTTCCTTTCTCCAGGTACCTGGATGCTACTTCAAATGCAGAGACTGTGCTTGAATGGATCAGATAGGGCTTTTAAGAGCCTGATAAGGCTGTCATTCTTCATGTAAATGAGCATTTGTCTAGCACTGATGTGCTATCTTTTGTCTATACTTGCAGGGGAAATGTTAGGGTGTTGAGATGACTGGCTTACAAATGAGGAAGTCGACCCTCCTCCCCCCAAAAAGATAAGAGAATTAAAGAGACAAGAGACAAAATAGCTTGTCAATATAGAACTTTATCTTTCCTACCCACAAGGATATCTCTGTTAGCTAGGGATGATATGTTATTTTAGTTATCTTTTGACACATAACCCCGAAGGCAAGATGGGGATCTCAGTTACATGAGTGGAAATGGGGAGAAAATTCATTGAACTTGGTGGTTGCACACACCAGTTTAAAACTTGTCAAAATGAGAACAGAATAAGGGACCAGGGATCCATCCTGATTCTGCTATAGCCCCATGGACTTCACTGGTGACTCATAGTTTACCACGACCTCACTGAGAGGAGTGGAGTAAGTGCTACTGTTTGTATCTTGACCTTTTCAGGTAAGTGTGGGGAATTACTGACTTTGACTTCAGTGCAGAGGAAACTGTAACCAGCAAGCCTGTGTTTTTGAATGCACTGAGACTTGCAGGGGATAAGTTGTGAAGTTGGTTAAGGCACCCAGTCTTTCAGTGATCATTACAAGTCCCTCTATTTTATAAGGATAATAAAAAAACATTTCTAACACAGTTGTAGCTCACTCTAATGGTTGTGCCACAAAAGCAGTAATAGACAGAACATATAAAATACTAAGCAATGCTTATTTTCACATAAATGAAATACAATCCTTGCGAAGAATTGCACTGTAAGTTCCATAACCATCATGTACTTGAAACGGAACTCTGCTGAATTTAAGGACATATATGTCATGCCCTGATGTTATCTAAACGTCCCTTGGCAGCTCCTTAGGGGATCAAGTTTCAGACTGAGTGTTAGCTAACTCAGGCACAAAAGGGAACAAGTGAAAAAAAAAAATTATCAGAAACTGTTGGCATGTGTCAGCAGTGTTGTGTGAACCTCATGGAAGTGGTCTGAAATAGAAGATGGACCAGCTTATAGCTCCCATCATTGCAATACAGCTGGGAGGTGATTCCAGGGCACCATCCATCCCTACTGCTACTGGTACTACTGATCTATTACCACTGGTGATCTCTGAATAAACTTATTTTGTGTAGTCATCAACTACAAAATGTATTGATAGCAATAAGAATGGGGGGGGGGGGGGGGGAATCAAACCCAAAACATTTAATACACCTGTTGTCTCAAAATAGCGTGTTTTTTGAAGATATATTATGGCAGTTATAGAACATACAACATGCTCTCACCTTTTAGATTTTCTGGGTCTTTTTACAGACAGTTGCAATGTATTGCCTAAGAAGAGTGATGTGCCCAGATTAGGTGTTAGTTTTTAAAGTGTGGAGAACCCTCTGTTGTTGATGAGGGCTAAGACTGGTATTGCAGCAGAGATAAAGGCAAGCATAAAATAGCTACAGATGAGCCATATTTCTGAGGCAATTCTAAGGTGTTGAAGTGAATTAAGAAAATTTTATATTGTTGCTGTTCTTACTATTTCAAAATAATGTTTGTTTGCACTATGGGAGTAAGAGAACTCTACAAAGTTCCCAGTGTTGCACAAAATCATAGCACAAGTACAGTTCCTATCCTTGGGTCTTGCTGCTTAACTGGTCAACACACACACACAAGAATGCAAAACCCCAGAACCAGTCAAATAGCACTTAGGATGTTTTAGGAACAGAGTCAGAAATATAAAAGGTATCCAAAAACTCCTCTTGAATGGCTGTAGGATGATTTTCAGCTGAACTTCTCTGCACACTACTGGGTGGGAGATAATACTTCCTGACCCATGTTGACAGTCAGTAAACTTAAGGAGCACAAAGATAGACACTGTCATTTCTATCTTCCCTAGTATAAATGGAAAGACTCTTCTTTTGACTGCAGATGTCTCTTCCAGTTTGAAATGCTGCTAGCTCTCTGCCCTGGTAAAGAACCAATCAATTGACTAAAACCACCATATCTGGACGCAAAAATGTTCCCTGACAAGCAGATTTCATAGTATACTACTTAGATAATAGAGGAGAGAAAAGGACAAACTGTTCTTTAAAACAACAAAATAATTTCAGTTCATGCTTTAATTTCAAGTAATTTCATAACCATATGAAGTGCTTTTATTTCTCAAATTCCTTTCATCTAGTTCACTGATTACATTTTGTATGGCATGAAGAATATCTCACATTAAATTCCTTACTCTTCAATTGATACAACACATCTTGTCTCTTTTTTTCTCCTCTCTCTGGTGAGATTGGTTCACACAGTCATAACAAAAAGGTAATCAACACACACTTGAGAGAGTGAAAGTATGTCAAGGAAGGTAAATTGAAGCACTAAATCAGGAGACAAAAGTGGATGAAAAGGAAACTTAAGACCTGCTATAAAGTGTTGGAAGATGTGGGGAAAGAAACATTTATGGAATTAACCTGCCCTGCTATTTGTGATTCTCACTCTACAGTTTTTCACACTTTGGTGTGTGGCTACCCCATAATCAGGGTGGGGAGAAGAGAACTGTTCTTTATGAACAGCTAAAATAAAAACAATTATTAAACTGTGAATATTTTTCTTCTCATTAGGCATTAAATGCGCAAGCACTGGTTTATCTCCTCACCTTTTTTCTCTCTTCTCTTGTTAAAAGACATTAAAAATTTTTTCTACTACAGAGAGAGATGAAAAGCTAATTAAGGTATTTCTAAAGTGCTTTGAGATCCTGAAGTAAAAGATGTTATTGTACCATGGGAAAAAAAAAGAGATTTTATTTTTCTCTCTCTCTTCTGATCACTGCTTTACAAAGCCTCTTTTGTAATCATGACCTCATTTCACCACCTGCTTGAAAAGGGGCTAGGCTTCCTATCATGCTAGACCATGAAGTAGAATATAATCTACTGCAAAAGATTAACACTACAGATAGCTTTGTAGCATCTAGTCAGAATAAGAGCTCTATTCTTTGATCTTGAATAATTTCACAATGTACATAAACTTCTCAATATGAACTTCTTGAGCTTCTGGAACACAAATAATCTGAAACTTTTCTGATGGACTACTGAAGTATCTCACACATAAGACATACTGACTGATCAAAACAGTCTTGCGATAACTTTCCCTTTATAGGAGGGTGATATTTTCCATGTTGGAGAACGTATTTGTTATGATGGACAATTAAAGAAAAATGCATGAAATTTTCCAGCTGAAAGAAAACTATGTGCAGTTTTAAATCCTCCCATCCCCATTCACAGAGTAAGGGGCCTGTTAACAAATCTATAGCAGGGCATTGCAACACCATTCGTTCAAAGGCATAGGGAGAGAATAAAATAACTGCAACATAGTGTTACATCAATCCACCACTAGCAGAAAATATGCATTCATCATTTGCAAATTGCAATCATTTGCCCAGGTGCGCCAAGTTTGAGCTGTATGCTGTCAGCTCCTGTAATGTTTCTCTTTCTTTACATGGCTCCCTTCTATCTTGCTAAATCATCACTGATCTCTTGACAGCCCCTCTGCACATGAAAGGGTGCCAGCAGCGTCCACTCAGTTCAGCTGTGATTAGAGCTGTGTCTTTGGTACTTCAGCCTTAGTCATTCTTGAAGGTTTCAACAGCCTGTAAGTCAATGACACAGGTGAACCCTGCAGCTGGCCAGAATATGAGTAATAGGTTGGGATGCATCTAAACACAGAAATTATCACAGGAAATCACATCCATCTGTATGAAGAGGCTGAAGGATGCCAGCAAAGCAGGACAGCTTGGTTCATACATACGTGTTTGCAGACACACAGACATAGCCAGCAGCAGAGTCTTGTGTGCTGAACATCTCAACCACGGATGAGTTTCAGCCGGAGAAAACAGCTAGAGTAAGAACAAATTTCTTGTTCTTCTATACTTTCATTTTCTTCTCTTTTCCATTCCCATAGAAAAAAGTGCACTCTATCATAATCTTAGGTGGACTTAAGGCTTGGGAAAAAAAAAAAAAGAACCATTGTCCTGTGCAGTCCTGCAGACCCTGCCCCAGGCTCCTTGTAATGTAAGATCAAGGCAAGAAACAGTGATGGAGCCTTAAGACAGGGAATAGTATCCATCTGCACAGCATGTAAGTAGCACACTGTGATTACACTGGGCACATGCAATGTGTGCCTTGCTTTGAACAGGTATTACCAAACCTATAGGATGATATGTGGACAATAGTAGAGTTCCCAAGAAAAATCCTAACTGTAAATCCTATGAGAGAAGGTTTAAATCAACATATAGATAAGAAATTACATTCTTTCATGGGCTGGTTTAAAAGCTCATCAGACTAATTTTCTAACATTCTATTACAGTCTTTGAACGTTTTTCATGTGATATTTTAATAGGGAATATTTGTCCTTTTATTTTTTAAGAAACATAGAAGACTTACATTAGCAGATTTGTATCCTAAAAAAACCAGTCAAAAGTGTGTTTGTTCATATCAAGAAATTAATTTAGGCTTGCTGTTTCAAACATCCCTTTTTGTTTTCCCCTTTCAGATGAGAGTTGTGTTTCTGACCTCCATAAACAGAACCAGAACAGATGGATGTTTGTTCTTAAACAAAACTTTCCAGTGAGGAACCCTGAACCTGGACTGCATCTGGGTCCTAGGTCTTGTGCCTCATAGCCCTGATGTACTGATTGGCAGTCTGTGAATAAATTGCCTAAACAACTTATACATACAATTAGCATGTAATGTTAAATCCCTTTCAGGATATTACCAGAAGATAAGTTGCCTGGAAGAGAATGAGTCCAGCACAGCAGACTTCCTGTAACAATACTGCAGAAAGGTAACATTTGGTACCAGAGAAAATGCTTTACCCCTGGGCATCCTTTTTGAATCATATCATACTAATCCCAGCTGTACTCCTAAGGAGTAACAATGGAGAGTCATTCTCAAGAATTATATGGAAAAGACAAGATATAATGCAGTGGTGTGTAAATGTATTTAACATACATACTATACTTCTGTATTTCTATTTTCAGAATGATGTGTATGTATGTCTATGTCTAGCTGCCAGTGAGTCAACCCAACATCACTTCTTTCCCTGTACTTTGAAAGAAAAGAGAGTAAATATTAACTCATTAAATAATGCAAAGCTGATTAAGATGTGTAACTGGGCAAACAGTGAGCCACAGTCTAAGAAATGATCCTTATAAACTTAGAGTTACTAGAAAGGGATGTGGAAAGCGTGGGATTTATTTGTTTTGCAAGCAGAGAAGTCTGATGTCTGGTTTACAAAATAGGCATCCTATTAGCTGGGAACCTGTTCTAATTTACTGTTGTCAAAATCCTAGACAACAGTTTGATCTGCTTTAAATGAGATACAGATGGTTGCAGAACTGAGTTTGAATTTAGTAAATGTTAGCCACTTTTTCGTCATTTCATTCACTGATGCACTTGTTTTGCTTCAGTTACTACCCAACAGTCCTTGATCTGTCTGCTGTATGTTTTGTCAGTGTGAAGAAATTCATTGCAAAACAGTAACTGACATGAAAATTTAGGGGTTATGTTGTTTTATTGTATTTTAACCTAAAAGCTGATTTAGAAATAATTCATTTTAAAATTAACTGCTTGTAGTGTTTTTTTTTTGACTGAGTATTTTTAGATATCATCTGGTGAGGGAGACATTCTCTCAAGTTTAATAACAATACATTGTATTTATATCTGCTTGTGAAACATATTAAAGCAGTTCAGAAAAATAATTTCTCAACAACAAAGGTCTTTAACAAGTAAGAACTGGATCTGTAGAAGAAATACCTTGTAACAACAGTGGAAAATTAAGGGATGTATAATCTCTCAAGCTGCAGTTTGATTAGGACATAAGGACAGCCCACAGACCCTTACACATACAGACAGAAAAAGAGACTATCTTTAAGTTCAGTAACAACTCATAAGTCTACAGCATTACTGGAAAAAGTATGTTGAAATAAGCTGATGCTCTTAAAAATAAACCAAATGTTTTTCAAAACTGAAAGCAATTGTCCTTTGAAACTGATATACATCTTGGTGTGTTTGTATCTTCTGAAAAACCATTAGTATTCAAATTAATTTAAATAATGCATATTGCATATATTAGAATAGAATTGCTGGAACAAACAGTGAGATTGTTTCCACAGTCCAGAGACAGATGTGCACAGCTGACCAAATGCAGAGTGTGTGTACTTGTTTTCATAATTTTTGAATACTTGCAAGGCAGTCATAAATTATATCTATATAATGATAATAATAAACAGAAATTATATTAGGTCTAGTTTTAAGTAAATATATTTAGGCAAATCTTAATCTATTCATGTTTATTTCAGGAAAAAAATGAATGACACAGAGGTGAAACAATTTATCAGAACTTATTTGCATGGTTCCTTGTAAGTCAAGACTATAAATGCTCTACATAGAAGCCCTAAATAGCACTTCCTTTTGACAGAACAATATTAGATCTTTCTTTTTTTCTTCTCTATTGACTGTTGGTTTTCTCACAGAGAATTCTCACCTACTCTACCCCAAAATATCAGCCATGGATATGTACCTTTGTATGATGCTTATTTCACGTTAAGGAAAATAATAAATACTCTATAAAAATTGCAAACAGTAAACCTTCATGGGCAAAAGAGAATAGTCAGCCAATCTGTCAGTACCATTTGACATGTGACATTAATCCCAGCATGACAGATGGAATTTTTGATAATACTACTAGACAATCTTTCTGGCTGTGTAGAGGATAATTTTCTTTTGTCTTCAGGTATGGATGCAGTTTTGGGAACCATCCTAACATCACAGAGAGACCACACACAGTTGTGAGGCTTTGAAGTCTAGTGAGAATAGTCCAGAATGACAATCTTTTCAAGGGATAGCCATAGCAAGAACTACCACAAGCTCAAAGTGTCTTTTGTATATCACAGGAAGTGGCATTTCCCTTCCATGTAGTAAATAAGACCAAAATTTTCTATCAGCAGTACATCTGATAGTGTTTTATTCTGAAGAGTAGGAGATGTGATCTGGTTTAATATCTCACAGGGCATTTACATCTTAGTGATTCTGTCCAGGCATGTCCAAATATTTCTAGCAGCTTTGAGTAGGTAGTATTTTAGTTCTGATGGGTTGGGTCAGCACAAGGAGCCTGTACATTATTAAAGCACACAGTACCAGCATATTAGTAATGTCAAACTCCACACTGGTTCTGCACCCTCCACATCAGGGACTAGATTATTTTCACTGCAACATTAATTTAATTTCTGATTGAAACCTGTGTCTCCAGAAAACCTTCTTCAGATTCAAGCTTGAAATAACTCCAGTGTTTTAAGCTCTTTTCCCATTCCCCCACTCTGGGGCTGGGAAGGAAGTCCAGCAGGTGTGAGAGTGTCTAGTACTTTCACAGTAACCACACTATGTTAAAAAATACACGGAAAGGACAGGAATAAGAACAGCATGTTTGCATATTCTTTGTTACTATATGCATGTGATTAAACGAGGACTTAAAAGAGCCAGAGGTTCGCTAGACATGTATTAGATTGCTGATGGCATGGTTTGATGTTTCTGCCTCATTCTAGCCTGACACCACCTGAAATGCAGGCTGAGATGTGTGCTCAGAAGCCCAAACATTAACAGGTCTGTTACTCACAACGTAAGGTCTAGCAGTTCCAGGTAATAGATCATAACAGGAAGAGATCTATAACTAAGAACAGATGGCTCATAGTCCTGTGCCCATTCCTGACCGGGCTTACTTGGTATAGAGCCACTGATGGGAATTGTTTCTGATTTACAGTGCAGCATACACATGCAAAATAAGGCTCTATTGATTTAGTTTATTGGAATCTGGGTAATTGGGAAACATTTTATACCCAAGTATGGGACAGAATTACTTTATTTGGCCCTGTTATAGAAAACTGAAGTTAAATTTGAACACAAGGTCATTAGTGCTCTCAATTGGAAAGATATTCTTGTGCACAGGCTCCCATATAGCTCTGAAGGAATTTTGTTTAGTGGAAGTTAGGAATGTGTGGGCTCTTGGCTTTGTACTGAGGGTAGTGTATGGCAAAACCCAAGGGGATTACTCAAAGCTTTGCAAGAGGACTTCATAAACAAGAGTCCTGTACAGGGGCTTCCACTGAGTTTGGAGTCTCAGATTTATGTATTGTAGGTGCATTGACTGAGAGGATTCTCCAAGAATCCAATTCTCTAAACTGGTCTATAAATGCTCTTAATTTTCTTGTTGTTTTTACAATGATATTTTAAAATAAAAACATATTCAAATATAATGATTCTTGAGATAATTTGAGATGGTTTTGTCTTTAACTGATACTTATTCTGCAGTAATATAAATGTACTCTCACTATTGTGTGACCATAGTCAGTCACATTTGCAAACTGAATAGTCAAACATGAAGAGAATTAACGTGAACAAAAAAATTTAGAGACAAGTCTGAAGCCCTTTTAGAAATTTTCCCATGGATCAGTCTCTCTTTAGGAAGATGTGCTGGGCTCAGTCAGGAAAGAGTTAACTCTCTTTACTGTGGATGCTAGGAAGCTGTGTTCTCGGATTTACACTGAGAGAAGTACTGATAAGGTCTTAGCTGGTGCTGGGGAATGACTGCACCAGATTCAAAGTCTTCCTCCACTTCTGATACTGCAGCT
>NW_010234953.1:0-10871 GCF_000690775.1 Eurypyga helias
TTATATTACCCTTAATTTTTTAATATTACCAATTAAGGGGTTGTAGTGGTGGTGGTAGGGCTTTTTCTGTTCGTTTTGATTTTTAAAAAGAAGTGCTAGATGGATGTATGAATCTCTCCAACAAACTTTGAACCAAACTCACTTTTCTGCTCCATTTCTTGCACAACTCTAGAAAAGGGGGAGGCTATCTTACGGTCTGGGGTTTCAAAAATGAGGGATGTCTAGATCTCGTTGTTTCCACCAGCAGTTTGTGGGTATTCAGTACAACATGGATTGGACAAGATAATAAATGAGCTTTTCTTCGAAATAGCTATGTATATGAAGCAAACCTAGAGGAATTGGGATGAAGGATGTAAAACTTTTCTCAGACTGTTGGTGCCTGCCATTTCTCTTTTCTACACTTGGTTTCTGCTACAGTGTTGCCCTTCGACATTTGCTAAAACCAGCAAGTGGAGGAAATGACACTATGACATTTATTAACCTGCAGCATGGATGTTAAAAAGAAGAAGTTTCCCTGAGAGTGGGAATAGTTACTCAGTGAGAAATAGCCCTTTAGAGCTTACCTGGATGTAAAATACTATAAAACAGGCTTATTATGAAATAACACCAGTCTGCAATGTAGTTGTGATTACAACATATTACAGCGGTTCTTCAGCCGTAAAAACCTTACATGCTCTGCAAGGCTAGGTCTGTTTTATTTGGAGTTCCAGCTCCAGTTATCTAACTTCCTTGCAGCTGACAGCTAGTGTTCAGGTGAGGAACGTGGCCTCCAGCAGCACAAGCAATCTGATGTCTTTGAAACGGGATGGTCAATGAGCACTTGTGAAGAGATACTGCTTTCCTTTTGGTTGGGCTTTACTCAGCGCTCTCCTTTAGATGTTATTCTTGTAAAACATTTCAGCCAAGATCAAAGCAACAAAAGTGAAGGGAGCAATGGTTCTGTCTTGAGTTATGCCTTTTAAAAATGAAACAAAATTCTTACATATCTTTTGGGAGCTGAGTCAGTGGACTCATTAAAAACAAGAGATGTGTGCTGCCTTTGGTGTACCAATTCTTTGGATGTCCAAGACAAAAGAGCATCAAGGTAGACCTGTTTTTCCTGTTCCCTTTTCCAAAGAGGACAGAAATAAATATGTTCCCATGGGATGAGCTATAGAAGAGGGCCAGGCTGGAGGAATACATTCATGTCTCTTTCTCTTCATCCTCCAGGCAGCAAGGTCCCATCCCAGGGAAGTTCTTAGTGCCAAACCATATCTGTTCCTGAGCACCTCCCGGGCAGCCTTTAGGCCATAGGACTAACATCTGCCATGTATGTTCTCTCATCCCCTCCAAGTGTGAGATTTTGAAACAATTGCTGTTTTCAGTCATACTAAGAAAAATAAAAGAACCTTATGCATGAAGGTACAGTGGCTCCAGGGAATTCTGCCTAGCTAGCACAGATCTAGAATCCCCTTAATGTAGGGGTAGGATGCACTCTAGTGATGCATATGCTCCTCTTGTCCCACCTACTCAACATAGTCAAGACCTGCAAGGAGACTGCTGGAGAAGAAGATGGGAGGAAGTAGCAGTTTGCTTCATGGCGTTTCTGTTTAAAGACCTCTTCTTCCTACAGAAATTTTTACTCTGCTCAGCTCCCTGGTAACTTGCAGGCAGGGATGGCACTGCCCACATGCTGCTGTCTGAACCGATGAGAATTTGAAATCACAGAGGGTTTCTTGAGAAACATCAGCAGTTTCTGTGGGCTTGACAAATGAATATTGGTGCAGACTTGTGAGTTAATCTAGTTAATAGAAGTGTGAGAATAGCCTTTTTCACACAGTGTGGAGGTCATTAAACCAGCGCATAGCAGGAAGGAAGGGTTCAGCTCTCCGGAAATACAGGCTGGGTTCCTCTTCACTCTCCCAGGCCAAAACATTAGTTTTGGTTTGCAATTTGGTGTATTTATTCCCCTTCTCCTCTTAGGATGATTTTTTTTTTCTTTTCTTTGTTTTCAAGACAACTTTCCACTTGACATTTATTAAAGCTTTGGATTTTTTGTTTTGTTTTGTGTAACCTACCCTTTTGCTGATTAGCAGTTTTGTACATACCTAAGTAGAACACAAGAAGTATTTCATACTTCTTGGGTGTGTAGTCACTCATGGAATACATATATCATGTATCACCCACTGCCTATGACATTGATGTATGTGGGCCCTAGGAATGAGGAGTGATCACTTAAAATTAAATTCAAACCAAGGTTCAAAAATATAGAGGTTCCTTCCTCTCTTTGAAGGGAGAAGAACTGGGTGCTCCAGCATTCACGGTGGACATGTCCACTTTGTGCAATGCTGCATGGGGCTGGGATCAATAAGCAGGACCATACTGTCTCTGGGATTGGAAAAAACACAGTAGCAGGAACATCATCCTGAGTCTGGAGGAATTAAGGGTGTTGAGAAAAGGGGCTCCTTCACAAGGAAGAGTAGTCTTGGGTTAAGGAAACTTCACTATGTTTTGGATATGAGCTGGTCTCCTTGAGCTCCTTGCTCTCTTCCCTAAGAGTGTACCAGTGTAGCTCTTGTGGTGCTTAGTCCCTGTTGCAGCAGCCTTGCCCAAATTGCACTGCGTCGTTTATTATATCTAATCCTGTAATGAAGTAAAATTAAGCCTGCTAAGAACATGGATGGAGAAGGTGTTATACTAAAACAGGGATGGAAAAGCTGCTTTCTGTGGCCATGACTGGTCAGTTTAGAGATGAGAAAGCTGTGATGCAGTATGGAAGAGGTTTATATGATGAAGGTGGTGGGTCAGCAGGTTCAAAGAGGAAATTTTAAAAGTTATGCACAGCAGCTTAATAAAGGAACAGTAAAATGACTGGGCAGGGATGTGTGGGACACTAATCCCACATTCAGCAGCTGTGGATTCTTGATGGGTACAAAGGGAAGGAACTGCGGAAAGTGGCTAGGCTCATGTGCTCTCTCTGAATAGCATCTCCTGCTGCCACTGCTGGAGACAGATGACTATCCAGGGCCAGACAGTTTAAGCTGGTAGAGCATTTGTATGTGTTATAAAGGAGCTTTAGGAGTTGTGGAGAAACAAAACAGGTCTGCGTTTAGAGGCAAAGACTTCGCTGGCAAATCTAGTTTGGTTCTGTCCAAACTCTTTTGCTACAGAGCAGCACAGAGATGGCAGGTAGATCTCTTTTCCATATGGAAAGCTGCAGGGAAAGGGCAGATGTTATGCTGGTGTCAACTGTTTTATACATTTGGAAACATTCATGTTTTATATTGAATCAGAACTTTAATTGGCTGATTTTTAATCATGCTGCACACTTGGTAAAATTCACCTTTTTATTAGATTGGCTGTTGTAATTTCTCGGCCCTAGCTGAAGCAGGGGAACCTGTAGTAATACTTTAGTCTTTCAAATCCACTACCTCTTCTTACACAGCCAGAAAACCTGTGTTGTGTATTTGCTCATTTAGGAGTTGAAGTAGCTTGAAGAGGAAAAGAGCAAAACAGAGCAGAGCCTTAAGGATCATCATTTATCTGAAGAGATGCACATTTATCTCCTTGCTCGAAGTAGCAGCATTTGAAAAGACTCTAAGCATGAAATGATTAATCAAACGGAAAGAAAAGGGTGTTCCAGAGGGTTTGGCAATGCACAGTTGAGAAACGCTGCTTTCTGTCCCATTGAAATGCAAATACTCCAAAGCACAATCCCTTCAAAAGCCCAGCATTACTTGTTTCTGGGGATTCTTGTTATATGCTTATTACCTTTTTCCCTATGATCACTAGCTAGGTGAGGAGTGTTTCTGCCTAAGCATGTCAGTAAGAGAATTAAATTAATGTCACACAACCATTGACACTATGGCTTAATTTACAAATTATTTGCCTCCTTATCATTAGGGGTTATGTCTCTTTTTGCAGACCCAGCCTTCTGACACCAAAGCAACAAAACCCGTTTCAGATGTGACAGCTGTAAACAGCCTGGAGACAAAATTATTTCATTTTGTAGGTACATTTCTAAAGGAAAAAGAAAAAAAATGTCTCAAACTGTAGTTACAATACACTTATATTCCTTGTCCCTGAGCACCCTTTCTGCAGTGATCTGCTGAGTGCTAGGAAAGGTTTGCCCGGGGTGCTGGTTCAATGGGCTGGGCTTTTACAGGATCCACAGTGGCTTTCAGGGAAGCCCAGCTGTTAGCACATCTACAGGTCCTTAAAAAGCTTGGTTTGGGAGGTGGAAAAGTGGGTAGGGTAGTCAATATCAGGGTTAATGGACCAGGAAGGCTTTTAGAATATATATCAGTCCCTTGTGCAGTGGTTGTGATCATTGCAACAGGAATGAAAACTCGGAGTCAAGTCCTGAGGTCTCCCCAAAACTCAGGGCTGAATGTGTTTTGGAACACATAGTGCCAGAGAGAAAGAAATGGGAGCAATTCTCTCTCTGCTGTTCATGGAGTGACCATTGGGCACCGTGGAGAAAGAAAGAGGATTTGAAGGGATCTTGGCTGAGTCCCCATATACACGCCAGGTCTGATGCACAGCTCTGTCAGCGAGGACGCCTGGGGAGCTGGCTCCTGAGCGTTTCTGATGAAAATGGGACGTTTACATTTCACCACTGTCTGTGGCCCTTGGTCTCTCTGGGTTTTGTTTTTAGTGAGACTGATGAATCTGGATCATATAAATCTGAATATTTTAGGACATGGAAGGAGGGAAATGAAGGCAATGGGGTTGATTTGGGATTTTTGTTTTTCCATTTGACCATCTGGTCCTGAGTCAGTCAGGAAATATTCTGTTGGCTTTAAGTTTTTAATTCTTTCAAATTCTTTCTAGAAATAAAGCTTGTCCTCACTTCAAAAAATAAGGACATTGTTTCAAAGTAAAACTGAAGTATTTTGCTTTGAAAACACCAATATTTTTATTTTATTGATTTTTTTTTTTTTGTTTGCAACCAAGATGTATTTCAAATTTAAACAATTTGTGTTTGCAGAAAAGTGTGCTTTTTGATGGATAATGCGTTCGTTTGAAATGCTTGCCCAGCTCCAGATGGCAAATAACACCTCTGGGAGGTAGCTGTGATGATATACCTTGAAATCACCCACAGAGCTGGTTGTGGAGAGCTGGGGGACGTTCAGGGTAAAAGCTTGGGCTCACCCAAACCCTGTTAACCAGTACTGAGAGTTAACATATGGGCAGGAGACCGGAGGGGCCAGATGCAGGGACATGTAATTTACTGCCTGGCCTGGGGAGATCGGCCTAACAGGGACTGTGGTTGTACAGCAGGGGCCAAATTAAAATCTTTTGTGATGAGAAGTTTGAATTTGATGCGAGGCAGCAGCAGCAGATTCCTATTTTTGCCTCTAGCTCCAAGCTGCCTTTTTTCCTCTCCTGGTTGAAGCTTGTAGTCTGTCTACGTGTGGGTAGGCTTTAGTCCCAAAGTCTTTTATTTCTTTGGGTAAAAGGCCAAAATTAATACAATTTTGTAATAATTTACAGTGACCCAGGGAGGTCTATCATGCCAAAGGCAACAGCATTCACCCACTAACCACCTCGACTGAGACCCTGGCCCCACCAATGGGAATGGCAGCAATCCCGTAACTTTTACGGATTTGGGTTTTCACCCTGCTGCTCCATGAATGGAGTTTGGGCCTCTGCAAAGGAGGTAATTCTGGGATTAGCACCTAAGATTTTAGGTGCTCCTCTCTATACTATTTAGAAAACTTTGATTAGGAAGTGCATCAAGGACTGTTCTTAGCACCAAGGCACAAACTTTACGTATACCAGCTGGTTGAAATGGTAGTCAGCTCCTTTTTCTTTTTTTCTTTTTTTTTTTCCTTTCTTCCATGTTAGAAAAAATGCAACTGTGTAAACTGTGTGGTTAGAAATCTTCCCACGAGCAAAGCCCCGAAGTGGACTGTATGGTTTTGATCAGGAATAAATTGCATATAAAAAGGCTGGTAATCCAGAGATCTGGGTGATAATCCTAATTCTCTTGTAGGATTTCTGTGTGATATTAGATAAATCACTTAATGACTCCCTGCCTCTTTTTCCACGGCTGAGAAAGTGTGATGAATAACACTCACCCCATCCACACAAGGGTTGCGAGACTTAATTGTATAATATTTGCAAAACTCTTTGAAATCCTTCTGTGTGAAATGATATGTAAGTGCTGGAAGAGCTTTGTGTAAAGAGCTGCGTGTCTCTGGGCGATGGATGCTGGCTAAGCAAGACGTTAATATTCTGCTGTGGGGCTGCAGCGAGGAGATGGACAGGGCTTAGCAGGCACGGGGGGTGTGCAATTGCCATTTGAGGACTTGTTTGGATGGGCTTGTGCGTAGCTTTGTCTGGAGGGCTCTTCTTCCTCTCGTGCTGCCTTTCTCTGAAGGGTAATGCTTAGAAGCGAGGTGACATTAGCAAAACCTGCATCTGGTCCTGCTGTGCCGGCAGGGAGCTCGTGTCCATAGTCTCACTTTCACGGCGATGCTGAGTCCCTGCAAACAGAGCCAGGAATGCAATAACAGCAAAACATGCTCCTTTAACCTACTCGGCACCAGTGTGTAAAATAATACCCCAGATAGGTACCCTGGATGCTTCTATAATTTATTCATTCAACAATTTCTTTTGATGTAGTTAATGTTGTATTTCCCTCGCCAGGGCTGGCATATGAAGCGTGAGAAATCCTTATGGACAGATTGCTTTGCCTTTCCGAAAACAAACGCGTGTTATCTGCCGAGTGGCCTAAATGAATCCTCTGGGACATGCTGCTGGGCCGTGGGGGATGCGCCGGCTGGCTGCTGAAGTGCTCGGGCTCGCGATTAACTAGGGAAGGAGTAAAAGCAAGGCCAGTGTCCAGGGGATCCTGATCAATTTTGTTCAGACTTGTCAGGACCTGGGCTGTTCCTTCTCCTCCAAGATTTTGAATTTATGCAAATACCAACAAGTGGCAATAAAAGCATGGGCAATCTCTCCAGTGCACAAGTCTTCACTGGGTTGTAACTATGAAAGTCTTCCTGCTCTCTTCCACCTTTTTATCTCACTAAGAGACATCGCTTCTTTGTACAACACTTCACTTCTATCCTTAATCTTGTTCTGTCTCTGCCTTGGTCCTCTTGCAACAGTGATGAGTGCAGTAATGCACTAATGAGTAATGTACTAATGAGTGCAGTAATGCATGATTTTCATAGGTTGAATCTGATGAACTTCCATGATTTGGGCCAAATCCTTAAAATGCCAAGCTAAAGGAAACAAAAGGGATGAATGTAAGTCAATGGTTTTGCTTTTGGAGTGAAATGTCTATTCTTTGACTTTTCATGGCCTGAAGATCCCAAATTCCCAATTCAACCTAGTCCACTGAAGAAACTCAATGTGTTTTTAAACACAGGGGTCCCTGAAACTGTTTTCTACCCCCTGAGTGAGAACTCTAAGGGTAAGTGTTAATCTCAATCTGATTTCATGTGCAAAACAGCTGCTTGGATCTCTCGCCTTGCATCTGTCTCAGATGGGGCTGTTTTCTACCATTCTGTTTAGTGCAGCCAGAAAGTTAATTTAGTGCATATTGGGAAATTCCTCAAACGCCTGGAGACTTAACACCATTTTTTCCATCAAACCCTTGGAGTTTGTGTTGATATTTAGAGGTGTGAGACTGCAGTGCTGGGGAGTGGAATGTTTCACTAATTTATTGTAGGGAGCTGATCTGGGGTGTTATCTCCATAGACCAAGCTGTTATTGTTTCACTTGCAGGCTAAGTGCAATATAACTCAAAGTCACAATGCATTCCCTGTAATGTGAAACCCATAATACTCTCCTGTGGCTGACACCTGAAGTAAAGTATGTGTCTGCCAGCCTCCTTGAATAATTTGCCAGTGTATTCTAATTGGGTTTATATAAGGCCCAATTTTATTTATAGATGTGCTTGTATTAAGTGCATTATGCAGTGGTTAGGGTGCTGGTTTGGGAATCGTGACATGTGAGCTCTTGTGCTGACTTTGCTTCTGCCTCTGCTGTGATTTTGGGTGAGCCTTTGATGGCAGAAGTGCCTCTGGGTCTTGCAGCCTGAACAGCTTGGCATTACCCAGCGTAGTCCCCATTGCAGACGGTGGGAAATGCCAGTTGGTTTACGTGCAAGTAACATAATTAGAGTTACAGAAACATTAAAGTTCCTTCAAGTGCAAGGCCTGGGAAGTCTGGTCATGAGAGAATCGCTCTTTTCGGCTCAACAGAGGAAACGAGGGTCAAAAAGCACAGATCTGTTCCTTTTGAGTTCCCAGGGCTCTGTGCAGGGGACGTTTCCAGGAGGAAGGAGGGAGAGCTCGGCAGAAGGGAGAGGACCCAGCTGGCCCCATGCAAAAGAAGGGTTTGTTGGTAGAAAGCGGTAACAGTTCAGTTCAGCACAAGAGCAGGGAGCTGTGTGTCATTTCAGTAACCCTGATTAGCCATTTCAGGGAGATAGGATTCAAGCTCAGGTAGCTCCTGCCAGGTCCAAGGCACCCCATCACACTCTGTTTTAAGGCATGGGATGGGTCTGCATTAGTAAGTGCTACAGAAAATGGGCAAGTGGAGTGACAGTAACAGGGTGGAGGGCTTCAGCTCTGGGTGCACACCAGTGTCTCTGGTACAGCTAATCCATAAAAAAACACGGCTGTTGCAGAGATGGAGGAAACTGGGTAGGAGGTAGCCCAGAGGAGATGGCAGATGGGAAAGCAGCAGGAAAACGAGCAGCCTTCAAGCATTCAGATGTGCCCGGTGAAGGCCTGCTGGGCAGGGACCAGGGTCTGGTGCTTACAGCAGTTTTGGCTCCTCTCCAGCAGGTCTGCAGGTGATTGAGGAATGTTCCTGTGATAAACAGTGACGTCAAGCCCCTAAACAGTGATGTACTCAGTGGCTGGGGAAGGGTAGGAAAGGGCTAAGGGGTTATGGACATCCTCCCACCTTGCTGTTGGCCCAGTCAACAGCTGCACAGTACCCCGGTACCATCCATATCATTGAATCCATCCAACTGCCATGGGCTGGAAGAAGATCAACTTTTGACGTCGAGGTTGTTAACCATAGTATTTCCTGACAGTAGATGAGCTCCAGCATAACTATAAAATGCATGGGCTGTATTTTCTTCTTCCCTCCATCCTTTCCCATAGTATGGCTCTGCTTTTTTTGCAAAAAAGCATGGAACAAGTGTAATGCACCAAAAGATGGATGAGTGTTTCAGGGGTACTATTGCTTCTGCCTTACACAGCAAGATCTCCGACCCCTTTGTCTTGGAACCCAAAAGCTGGTTTAGGGCTCAGTCCCACTGAAACTCTTCTCTGAGGATGGCTGATAGGCTAAGAGCAAGGCAGACAGGCTGTGGAGATGCAAAAAGGAGCCTCAAGATCCTGACTGGCATATAAACCACATCTTGTCTAAAAAGAAGAAAAAAAGCTCGATCCCGCTCGCTGCTCTTTATGGGAAAGGAGAAGGTTATTCAGTAACCCGCATGTTCACAAAGGCACTTTTGTTCCTAATAGGTCCTGAAATGTTACGACCTAATGTGTAACTTCATAGTTTAGCATCGAGGTTACTATGTAAGGACATGAAATAGCTGCTTCTTAATGACACTGCAAACCAGTGGCCCAGGCACCTACTCCAGGGAGGAGCGTATGTGCCAACCTGAGTGTGAAAGCTGCGGCTCCTCCGAGCTCGGGGCAGGGCATAACTGCGCGCTGGGCTTGTCAGTGGGAATGGCTGGCTCCTGAAAAAGGTTCTTTGTGCGGCAGGCCGGGACGGAGGAGTTCGACATCCGAAAAGCTGCGATGTGAAGCCACCTGAGCATGCCTGGGTGCTGGCAGATGACAAGGGTGAACTGGGCTCTCCCTACAGCCAGAGGTGTTGGCGTGTTCCAAAAAATGCAAGCTCCTTGCGCTTTTGGGGTGCTTTTTATTTTTTAAGCAGTTGGCTTTGAGCAAAGGAGAGGCATCCCGTTTAGAGAAAAGCTTCCTCTACACTGCAGGGAAAACATGCAGGCAAGCTAAACAGGTCCATGGGAAAAGATGTTTAAAACTAATGCTTTATCTCCCTCACCAGCCGGCCTCCAGAAGCAAGGCTCGAGCCCTCCTTATTACCTGAAGTTGTGAGTGTCACCGATACTGAGATATTGTTTGCTTTTCTAATCCCAGCAGGGGATTAGTTTGAAGCACAAGGACCAGGACTCTTCATAATACTAGACCTAAGCAGTGAAACTGCAGCTGATGCTGTTATTCAACTCAGTAACTGAGTCTTTGAGGAATTATTCTGCATTATTTGCTTCTCTTGTATCGCATGGCAGGAAGCGCCACAGGATAATTACTCACATTAGAAATGCTTCCTTTGGTCTGTTTTGAACATTTCACGTTTCATCTTCCCGGTGCCCTGTGTCAGAGGAGCGTCCTGTGGACTGCAGGGCTCTTGCGGAGTGTTACCAGGGAGGGGTCTCCTGGAAAGAGCTGAGATAGCCCTAAAACGCTGGTGATAACAGGGCAAAGGTCACTGAGGATGGAGACAAGATGATGCCGTCTGGTTTACTGCCAGATTTTGTACTTCCTCATATTTTATTGAAAATGTCTAATAATAGCCACTTATTTTACACATTTTGCTGGAAAACTTCCTATCTTAAAAAAGGGGAAGCAGGAAATAAATGGAACAGGGGCAGAGAGGGACACAAAATTGTGCGAAAAAATATATTTTGGGGCTTTGCTTTCTTTCTTTACCTGGACATACTTTCGATGCTTTTTATGATTTTATTTTGTCGAATCCAAATTTAAAGGAAACATTCTCTTAGCTCATTTCTACCCCTGCCCATCCAAACGGGGCTGCACAGACTGACCCCATGTTACTTGTTTTTTCATGCAAGATGGGAGCTGTGCGGAGGGATAGTAGAGCTC
>NW_010234954.1:0-1143 GCF_000690775.1 Eurypyga helias
GGAGGGGACTTAGAAGGGGGGAGGGGACGTAGAAGGTGGGGAGGGCGCTTAGAAGGATAGAGGTCTGTTGTAACTGGTGTCTAGAAACCTCCAGCTTCTTTCTTCATCCTGGGGAGGATGAAGAAAGAAGCTGCTGCCTGGGAAGATGTGGGTATTTGTGTTACTCCACGCACGTACAGAGCTGCTGGAAAAGGCTGTGCTGCGTGGAAACTGGGCCTGGCCTTTGGAACTCTGTTGCAGCACGATCTGCTGCTGCTAGTACTTCTTGAAGTAGAAGTTTGTACGCTTTATCATGCAGTGGGGTGCCTAATGTGCATTTGCGCTTTTGTACGCACCCGTCTTTTACACCGAAGGGAGTCACGACCACTTCATGTTGTATGTAACACGAAGCTCGTACTTGAAACCAAAGGAAATTCCTTAGGCAGCAGAAGCCCAGAATTCTGCTCCGTGTTATCACAGAAGAATGGGTGAAATGTAAGGCACCGAGTTCTGATATATTTTCCATTTAGTCCTAATGGGCACGCTGTGCTGGCACCACAGCTCCCAGCACTCTCATCTTCTGCCGCTTCTCCGTGCAGCTCACAGCACGGTAGGTACAATCGGAGGGGTGGGCAGCATGCATCATCCTCTGGCATTTCTCCGTATTCAACCCAGTGACATTTGCAGATTTTAGTAGGTAGACTAATTTGCAGATTTTGGTAGGTAGGCTCTTGTTCTTGCACTAGCAGGAGACAGGAGTGACCCAGGAAGATGCTTCCAGTTTCTACACTGGCAGCAGAGGTTCTCACTTGGGACAACTGACGAACCGTGGTTGATTCCTCCATGGTTGCGTTTCGCTAGTACCTAGAATCAAGGAAGCAATCAAGCCCCTGTGACATCTGATCCTGAGCACTTGGAAGTGGACTGGAAGTAAGCACATCCGTGCTAACCTTAAGTTGCTAGCGTAGAGCAGCAGATGCCACAGAGCCACCCGGATTTCAGCCGTGTCGGGAGAGGCTTGCCGAGGATGGGTAGTCCCGCTGCTGCTCCTGAACGGCCACACTGTCGCTTCTGGCGCGAACCTAGCCGGGGCATGCAGTCACACCCGGCATCCCCACCGAAAGCCCGGCTGCCGCGGGACAGCGGGCAGGAGAAGCTTGGGGC
>NW_010234955.1:0-11610 GCF_000690775.1 Eurypyga helias
ACTTGGCTTTGTTGAACTCCATGATAATGAACCATAACCCAACAAATAAACCCACCCATCTCTCTCCTGTACCAAATCAACTTAAAATGAACCCCTTGGGTAACACATGTCCTGAAAAAAATCATTTTCTTCCAGACACAGGAGCCCGACCAACCTGAAGTTGTGTAGGTGTACCCCTGTTGAGTCCCTGCTCCCCCAGGCTCTCAGGGCAGGCACACCATCCCCTGGACGAGCAGGCAGTGCCGTGGGTTAGCGTCCCTGAGAGCCTAGGGCATGCTCGGACCCTGTGCCATAGCCCCTCTTTGGTCAGCCCGTACCCCAGGCCAGCCTCCTCCCCAAAGCCTACACACTTGCCCGGGGACAAAAACATCATCCACTGCACGTGGGACCCCTGTACAGAGCACAGCGGTCTGACTGTTCGTCCGAGAGCTCCAAAGACAATGAACTGTAACACCTAAGGCCCACTCAATAGCAAATATTAGGTTTGTACTTAGCCACGTTTCCATCATTTGCTGATCTGTCGCTGGGCCGTTGGGCCCTGATGTCCATGGGCAGAAGTCTCAGAAGCAGCCTCAGACATTGTTCCAGCTCCTGCAGCCGGGCCACAGTCGTTCCTGCTGCTGAAGGAAGGGCTGTGGTCAACAGGAGGGCTTGGAGGCCCTTTTCTGCTACCTCCTGAAACAGGACACCTGTATTTCCAACAGGTGATTGACTTTTAGACAGATTTTCTATTGAGGCCCAAACCAAAAATCCCGAGATACTTTTTCCTCCCCTTTTTACACCTGCACTATTCACACAGCTGCTGCTTTCCAAGTCTGTGTGCTTTTGGGACGCAAGAACCACCACTGGGATGCTACAGTCCCATACTCCACTTCTGCTAGCGATTCCTCCTTTTTTAACCTCTTCTGCCTGAAAATACCCAGTTGTCTGTGCAGCACAAGTGTCCCCAGCAGCACGCACTGGGTACCTTGCCGGGATTAAGCCAGCAGCACGCGCGCCTGCCTGTGCCACCAGCACTGCCCGAACGTGAGTTGTTAATTTGGCTAACAGAACCGTACTCACGCTCCCTGTGCCTGCGCAGTGAAACGGATCGCCAAGAGACACATGGGTCACCACCCTCTTCTTTTGTAAGGCCTACATAGAAACACTTCCACTCAAATATCACATCCCTCCGTATTTCTCACACTTTCAATGGCCTGAAAGCGCAAGACAGTTTTTACTTTCAGGACAAGCTGTGGCAAGCCACAAGAACACAGTTTTTGAGATTCTGGAAACCTCCTGAAAACTAGTTTCAGAAAACTGAAAGTAGCCAACATAACCTACGAAAATGGGATTGGGCAGCAATCGAGCCAAGCGCTGGAAACATGTGTGGTGTGCAACAACTTAAAATCACAGCCATTTTAAAAACTGAAATGCACTGTAGAGCAAATACTAACTGAAGCATTCACGTTTTAGAACAGATGATGTAAGAGAAGGATATTAAAAAAAAAAATACACCCTCCATCTCTTTCTCAATTAATTGCACACAGAGCGTGATGCAAAGCACTTCCTAATGAGCAAATCAAAAAACCCCAGCCACTAGCTGTGGCTTGCTTCAGTCATATATGAAGTTTCCCTTTTTAAAAAAAAAAGATTAAAGAATTTACACTTTCAATAAATCCCTTCCCCTGAAATATCAAAGCTGCAGTTTCCTTCCCAAACTCAACCTAAATACAACTGGTGTTGCATTGCTTTCTGGAGTCTACAGAAACAGGTATTTAGTGACGGTAAGTGGCAAACTGAAATTCAGAAGCAGTGTTGTATAGACTTGAATTAATCACTTAGCACTGGAACAGTTTAAGTGGGACAGAATCAAATGGAACAATGTGAATTGTGGAGAGAAGGAAGTATTTCTGAAGAGAAAAGACATGACAGGAAAGGAAAAAAGGAATAGAGAAACAAATAAACAGCAATAACATGATTGTTTTAAAAGAAAGTTTATTTCCAAACCGAGATCAAGAAAGGGAAGTACTGAATAACTGTGTAACTGTAACAAAATGCATAGTTGCTGTATAGGACTGCATTCACAGGCCCTGCCTATGTGCTGTTCTGAATTTGCATCAGGTTTCTTTTGTTGTAGGTTGACAGGACCGTAAACGGGTGTGCGGTGTTGTCTGCTATCCTGTCCACCGTGACACCCACTATAGCCAGCTTCAGGAGGCCTATAAACAGCCTGACTCAAAAGCACCACACAGGCAATCCCTTAGTCAGACAGCACATCAGCAATGGGCACCATCCCAGGGAGAAGAGAGGGGAGCAGGGAAGAGCTCGGCAGGCTGTGCCACGCTTTACGATACAAATTCACCCCACGTTCTCTGAAGCTGAGTAAACTCCAACTTTAAGCCTCTGTAGCCCTTGCAAACTAAATCCCTGATCCTCCATATAGATGTAACAGCACATAACTGATGTCAAGGCAGTGTCTGACTGATATCCCTACAAATTTGAGTGGTTTAAGGGGTTTCAGGCTATATTTACAAAATTGGCTTCTGGTTTTAATAAATGCTTTTAAATTAAAAATTAAGTCTATCAGCCTGGTGCACTAAAGATTTTGCTCCCAGAAATACTTACCTGGGCAGCACACACTCACTGACAAACAGCAGCTTTTAACTAGGAGTTTTCAAGCTCAAGGGAACTGTTGTTCCCTTTTCTGCGGGCAGTAGGGGAACCCAAATGATGCATGGGAAAGAAACGGAACAATGGCCAATTTGTCTAGCTGTCAGAGGCAACTGCCACAGAAATGGGTACACTGCCGTCTTGTCAGGGTTTCCTGCACTCCTCAGTTCATGTGCAGTTCCCCCAAACCCACTTAGATCAAATTGGAACAGTTCTGCCAAAAAAACCAGATGAAACCCATTCTATATCAAGCCAACAGAGTCATGAAACTATAATGAGGTCATCTTATAATAAGAAGGGTAAATGGAGTGAAAAAGCAGAAGAGGAGGAAGGTCAAGTTGCTCATATGAAAACCAGAAACACTACAGCCGGCAGTGCCAAGGCTGTTGCTGGAGAGCCGAGAGCAGGGACAGATCTGTGGCTATTCCCAGCTTTTCTCTTGGGTTCCAGCAGGTACCTAGGGACCAGCGTGCTTGTCACCAGTGCCAGTGATGGCATTCTAGTGTTCACACAAGACTTGGCACATACAAGGCTAAAGGGCCTCAGTGGTATTACGCCAAACGGGACATGTCTCAGGGCTATGGACAGCTTAAAGGTGAACAGTTTAAAGATTATTTTATCTGGGGTTGTGCTGCTAACAGCTGCTGTTAGCTGGCAGCCTCTTCTGCTTTGTTACAAGGTCCAGAGTTGAATGGGTGGACTTTGTGTCCAAAGACATGTCTGTAGTTGATGCTGGCAGTCCTTTTTCTAGCCTATAGTCTGCATGCAGATTGAGCATTTCTCAAGGGCATATTCACCCAGGGAGTGGAAATAGTAACAAGGTGAAGAATAGAATAGGGAATTTGACAGCACACTGGATGTCTCCCAAAGTAAAGAGCAGCTTCTGGGCCCAGAATCTGGGAATTTAAGGGAAGATTTGAAGATACTCAGAAAAAAGTAGTATTAAAAAAGCACAGGTTTTGCCATCACGTACAATTCAATGTTTCTCTACGACTATGAGAAAAAGAAGTTAAATTTAATCAAAGAATTTAAATTAAAAGTTTAAAAATAATTAGTTTTTAGAGACTCCCTTTTTACCTGTATGTCTGCCTCTTAACATCCAAAATCCCTGTTTACAAAGATAGCAGCAAAAGAACCTGTTCAAGAGTTGTATTCGGATCAGAATTTCCTCCAAAACATCCTAAAAGCTGAAGAGAGAGAACGACTGCCGTGACTGAAGGGAGGTACTATTAGAATGCCTCATTCCTGTGCTGAGGAAAAACAGTCAGAACAGAAGTCAAGATTCTGTATCTGCCATTAAAAACCTCAAAGTGTCTAACGCATGGAAACTAAACAGTCACTACGAATTTACCAGCATCACTAACCTTCCTTTTTCTCCTTCAGGGAACATGCCAAACCATAACAGAGGTATTCAGCTTTTTTTAAATTTACAACCGTGCATTTGATACTCTCTGATGTGTATCATTGAAGGTAAGATATTTTGCAAAGGTTTTTTAACACATAAAAAGCCTACTAAGAGTTTCAAGAATCTTAGCCACCTTCTTCCCACTAACACCATCCTTAGGAACCTACATACATTCAAAGTCTGCCTCTTACTGTCTTTAACGTATCTGTTTAAAAACAAAAGCAGGTAATGCTGTCTCACAAACCATTCTTGTACCTACAGCCTGTATTCAGTCTGAATTAGCTCTACACCAAAGCAGAAAGCCCAAGGGAGTTTCAGCTTTAGAACACTGTTGTTTCTCCAGGAGCTTCCTCAGCCACGTGTTATTTTCTTCTATGCCACCAGACCTGCCAGATGTTTTCCTTCTCTTGTCTAAGACACCTGCTCAGAATTCCCTCAGCCAAATACCACAGACTCAGCCAGTAACATGACAAACTCTAAAACCCGCCGGAAAAATAAGTAAAACACAGCAGCCAGTCAACCTAAAGGCTGGTGGGGGATTTAAACAAAGGAAAGAGTAAAATGCCAGGGGGTTGACAGAAAAATAAACCACATTTTTGTTATAGAAAAAAATTCTGCACAATCACTTGTGCCCTGAAAATGTAAATGTTTTGCAATTCCTTTGAGTAAAATGCTTCAAATAATCTAAACAGAACAAAACCAGTCCAAATAAAAATCTCTTACTGCTTCAGAACCTGAGATGAATGGGATTTAAGGGGGTCACATTTCCATTAGAGATAAATACACAGACTGTGTATTGCTTGCTGATAATAAGCTTGTATGTTCATTGGGATAATTAAAGTCTGCTTTGAATATAACCCCTCAGTTGAAGTCTGGTATCACATTCCTGATAGGGTTAGGTGTCAACCGCTTACTGGTGATGGTCTAATTAGATTGTTAGATTTTTCTTTGGCCAAGTGTACTTCACTAGCAGAAGGAAAAATAGCATCAAAGAAATGTCAAAATGCTGGCAACACCTAAGCTACATTTCAAAATAAACATAACAAGGAAAAATGCTTATTTCTATGCCTTATTTGGAGTGAAGTTTACTATTTAGGACATAGGACCTGAAAGCGGCTCTTGATTTTTTGGTCTCTTGCCATAGGGGTTCTAGCATTGGAAAGTTTCTATCAATGGAGCAAAAAACACTTCAGAGGGATCTGGTGTTCAAGTATATACTGCCTTGGAAAGAAATATAGCAGTACCTTACTATCAACAACCCGCTGGAGTTTGAGTTCATGCATCTGCAAAGACAAGGCATGTGTTAATGTGTCTTTTCCCAAACAAAAATGATGCAGGCTGAATATTTTTGGATTTCCAAAAAAAACTATAAAGTAAAAGCTGGACAGGACACAAGTTACCCTTCATATGCAGTCTCTTAAGAAAATCAGTTTGCTTCCCACCCAATGTTAGTGAAATTTCATGTGCTACATCTGAAAATTCCACAGAAATTTTTACAGCACACTCGTTTTAATTCCGTGCCAAACGAAGAGCAGCTGGAGTAGGCTCGCTGCATGGCATTCTGCATCTCGGTAGGCAGAACCCAGGGTGCGCGGTCTGACTAACGCCAACAGCCGTAGTGCTGAAGCTGCCGGATTCAGAAACACTCTCGATGTCATCCTCTCTCCGTGCCATCTTTTGCTGGTGGCTACATACCGATTGAATAGCTTCCTGTCCTGGGGGAAGGCTCCGAGAAGTACAGGGCATGGAGTGATTTTCCTGCATTCTACTGCGCGGGGTCACCATGCAAACCAGAGCATCCAGGCAAACAGCTACTGCCGGCAGTATTTAAGGGGTTATGGTGGCTCAGAATTAAAGTTTAGGAAGAACTGCCTTCCAAGCTGAGGCATTTTGTTTATCTGGACTATGAGCTGTCCTTCTCCAGTGTGCGGAGCAGCCGCCACAGGCCTTCTCCCACACTGTGCTCGAGTCGCCCTGGTATCGGCCAGCCATTTATGCCATCAGGGATTATAGCTGTTTACCACTCTGTGGTCAGGCTTCAGGGTTTACTCTTACAAAAACACACTCTCGCAGCGCCAGCCTATTCATGAGTGCTCTGGCATTACCTCTTTAGGGTAAGAACTGTCCTGTTGTTAAGCGTAGAGTGTCTGGCACAACAGGAATCAGCCTGGAGCACCCAGAAGAACCGCCTCCCGCTGCACTGTCGGGAGAGGCGCTGAACTACGGTGAAGAGAAGCCCACAGTGGTGAAAAGCTGTGGAAACATTGACAAGGGAAACGTTGTCTGCAAAGCCGAGAGAGGTTTTGTTTGTATTCCTTTAAGGGAGGGGTTGGTGTGGGCCTGGAATTAATCTGAAAGAAAAACTGTGACTGGGAATGCTGGAAATGTGGGAGCCAGTTCGTAAGAGGAAGTGATCTACAGAGTCGCTTTACTTTACAGGAGTCCCCTTTTACAAATTATTTCCTTCTAGTGTGCCAGAGCATTCCTTTCGAGACAGAACTTTCAAAAAGTGAGTAAAATCTATGCCAAACGCCCAGTCCTTTTTGTCATGTTGTTTGTTTCCTCCTCCTGAAATCCCATCTAACCCCGTTTCGGCCAGTCCAATCTCAGCTACAGGTCCTACGGACACCCACACACAGCATCAGCTTACCAAAACAGCTCCTTCCACTCCCGGCGGAATGGACGCAGGGCAGAAAATCACACAGGCCTCTCCACTCTGAAAACAAGCGGGTTATGAATCCCGGCCTCACAGCGAAAACGCGTATTATCACCTCATCTTCTCTTTAAACACTGAGCAGTCTGAGTCAGTCTGGCTTATTGATTCAGTTAGTGTGTTTTTCTTCACTGGGGCAGCTAACACAACATGGAAGCACAACCTTTGACTCGGGGAGTTTTGCGAGAACAGCTTAAGATACCAGCAAGAGAAATAACTGAAAAACCACTGCAGCTTTCCCCGACTGAGCTAGTCCTTGCAGCAAAGTAGCTAGTGTAAAACAGCAAAGAATACTCACATTTGTACAGTGGTCGGAAAATGTCCTGGGAAACGAGAAGAACTGAAATGATTTCTTTGCTAAGTCAAAGCCACCGTTCCAGCTACCGTTTCCAGAAACTATTAGCAATGAAATTAAAAAAACAAAAAAACCAAACCTTAAACGTTCATGTCAAATGATACATCTTTAATTTCTAAAAGGTGATAAGTACTAAGAAACTGATCTAGTTGACAGGCAATTAATCCTCCTTGCATAGTACATTTATCTCCATGGGATATCAAGAATTACAACACTTGAGGAAAACTGGCACCTAAGTGAGCAAGCAGCCTCGATTCTATACAGAAGTTACAGACAACCTCAATTTTTTCAAGTTTTACTTCATAATGCTTCCAGAGAACAGTCGTTGTTTTGTCCACATCTACCCCGCAGTATTCTTTCACTGCACTTCTCAGTTGGCCATCTGTATGAAAAACGTAAGGCTGCAGCCCACACCGATTGAGTAATTCACAATAAATTAGCTTCATTCTATTCAAACTTGGCCTTTTTGAGGTCAAATACCCCAAGGTACATAGTATGGACTCCATTTTTTTTTTTTTTTTAATGTAAAATGTGTACCTCACAATACTTACAAAATTTGATTAACACTTCATCCAGAAGATGTTTAATCCTTCCCTTGAGAAAGTAAAAGGTGAGGCTTCAGTTTCAGAAGTGCTCTTGACACTCATCTCAAATAAGCACTGAATCTTACATGAAGCCAAAAAATTTTAACTTGCTTAACAAGCTTACAAGACAAGAGTAAAGACAGTTTTTCATATAAAAAAAATTAAAGTTGTTTTACTCTATGTGTGAGACATGTCTACAACGGATTTTTGTCCTTTACAGAATGATAGGTGGAAAGGAGCATTGTACTTACATCATCATTAATTAATCCCTTTATTCTATTAAGTTGTGTCCTGACTTTCAAAAGCACTGATTATCAGCATATCCTAGGTACTGAATGGTAGCAGCAGGCACTCAGAACTGCTGAAAACAGTTGACTAATTAGTACTTGCACTTACGCTGCAAATGCACCATTTGAAAATATTCCTCTTGAAAACAGGTAGTTTACTTTTTAGACAAAAATTGGTTGACTAATTACTATAATTCTTGTAGTGTTTTAGAATGTTTAAAGTAACTATTAACACTAATTACTTAATACACCATAGTGGACTATGATCAAAATTAATATGTCAAAAAAGTAAGTTTATGATAAATAAACTTTGGAAAAATTTATACAAGGCCGTAAATAAATAATTTCAACTTCAGTCTCATTAAAAAGTAAAACAGTACATCGCACAACAATATCATCCTATCTAGACAATACAATCTTGCTATATTTTATTGCATAATTTGAGAGTAACATCTTAAGTAAAATATGTAAAGAAACAAAATCATTAGATTTACTTCCTTTAATATCGAACAACCGAAGTTTCTCCTTTGTACATAATCCAATTTAAAGATAATATAATTAGCACTTCCAGCATTAACAGTCCGTATTTACAATGAATGAGACGGGGTGGATAATCTAAAGAGGATTCAAATCTGTATGAAACAAATCAAAGTATGAAGATTTATATTAGGCTCAAAATTCAAGACTTTTCCATTTATGGAATGCAATTTAAAAGGCTCTGTTGTCTTTATTACTTCTAAGGTTTCTTGAAATGATTATTTTTAATAGAATTTAAACACCTGAAATCTTCGGTAATGCCTTCATTATTTGCACATGACATCAAAAATTAACTCCAATACGTCCATCTCATTTTTCACTTGCTTGTAGACCAGTCTGAAATCTGATTAAAGGGTAACAAGGAAATTTACTATATAATCCTAATTCCATATTCCTGAATATACAACGGTTGGAAGTAGATGATGTCAGTCCATTCCAAGGTTTATGTACACAAAACTTACAAAATGTTCTTCACTCTTGCATAAAATGTGTACACAGTATCAGTGACCGGGGAACTTCAAAGTTTTTACGGGTTGCTGCTGGCATGGACCTTTGTTGATTGAAAATAAAATACCTTTCACTCTATTGTTCTGGTAGCAGTTTTAGAAGTTAATCATCAATCCCTGGTGTTTCACCCTGTTGTATTCTGGAGGCTATTCTAATGGCTTCTTCCAGAGACTGTTGTTCTCCCAGCTGAAACAAATGCATTTAAACATACATAAATCCAAAATGTCACATGTGGATATAAATGTGTAAAAAAAAATAAAACTGAAACCAAAGCACTAGGTACGGATCAGTACTTAAGCACAAGTAAGTGTCATCAGTATTGTCACACCTCTCCCAGGTAATATATACCAGCAGCTATCTAATCGGCATGACAATGGACGTAACTTCCAATGGCAGATTAAACTGAGTTTCGATGTATCTACTGAATAAATTCTCCTCAAAGAACTGCTGCATGGTAAACACATTTCATGACACACAATGTAGATGATATTTCAACTTGGCAGATATAACAAAGCTAAGATAAGGCTTATCAACAGTCATGGTGGCTGTTGAATTACATTTTTACACTGGTAAAGCAAACAAACACCTTCATTTTTTTTTAACTCTTGCAGAAAGCCAGCTCTTTGGAACACCATATGACATTTATGAAAGGTGTATATACTTACTGCAGAATCCTGACTGTATAAAAAAGCAGCCACGATGACTGCTCAATTTTGAGGTAGTTAGCGAGGAAACTATTTTGTAGTTGCAACTACAAGGCTATCAATGTATCTGGCACTGTCAGAAGCAACATCAACCAACCCTGAATAAAGACAACTGGACACAACTTTGGGGAAGAATCCATGGAGTTTTAGAGCATGTACACCATGTACATACACCCAGTGATGGGAACACTGAACACAACCTCAACTTAACAAAAATGTAAAGCTGGCCAGTACCCAGCTGGCCAGTACCCACTGGCTCTGGAGAAAGATGCATGAGAGTGTGAAAAGCAAAACCAGATTATTTGACACATGGATAGACCTAATAGAACAGTTCGAAATATCACTAGTAACTTATTTGTACAGTCACTGGGTATCACATTCAGGAGCCACTCAAATCAGGACTTATCACCTCCTTAGGTCTTCCATCTAGCTATCAGGCTTTATAAGTATGTAGAAAACAAATGGATTAATTTACTAGTATCTAAGTAGAAAAGAGAACAATCAAGAACTCAGGAATAATCAATAATATTTTAATTTTAAATTATCTCCCTCCTATTTGGATTGTGTATTTTAAGTTTAATTAATATAAAGACACATCACCAAAATGTTCACTGCTGGTAACAAGAGCGGCACATGTGGAGAGTGCCTGTGTTTTCCTTTAATTCAAAGGACACACTGCTGAGGGTGCAAGTTACTTTTCTCCTTCCCCTTACACAAACAATTGCCTTCTGATATGCTCTCTTACATGCAGTTTTGATTACTGCCAACTTATCTCAAAAAAGTGAGGAGTTAAGAATTAAGAGCTCTTGACTTTCATTGCTCTTGAATCAGCATTTGATTTGCTGTTTTCCATTTAACAATGGGGAAAATAACCATCTCTCATTTCTGCTTGAAGATATTAACACAATTCCTTTCAGTCTCACTCATCTCTTGACAGAGTACTGTGCGTACATACACTTAGGCTGCAGCATGAATCCTGAGACTCAAATGCTCAAAGGTTTTGATCTCATACTAGTTTCAGCGAACACAAATAGTTTGAAGGAACTAGACTTAGGTTGCTGTTACTTCCACATACAAAGTATATTTTACCCCTTGGAAATGAAATTTATGAGTGCATTTTCCGCATTTCTTTTTCTATTTGAAGCTATTTCCAAAAACACATATTAACTTACACTCCTTAACAGTTTAGAAACTTTTGAGCATCTCCTCTCTGCATAGCCACAGTGATACTCTTTTATACTGATACCTGTCAGCGCTAAGGCCTGTCAGGCAAGCCATACTCAAGACAGTTGAGCATATACTCAACTCCCTTTGAAATTCATGTTGTGTATCACATCCATGAAAACGATGCTTTTCCTAATTGTGTACCATTTCAGGATGTATGGTTCCTGTGATTTTCCATGTTCCCTAGAACAAAGGGTGTGTCTGTGGTGATGCCCAGACAACAACAGGATCAACGACCCAGAATGCCAAGTCCCAATTCCACAGTAAATTTAAATACAAAAGTATTTAAAGAGATGGATTTTTAAAATACTACATCTTCCAGATTTTGAACGTCCAGAAGCTTCTCTTAACTTACCATCATGTAATACGTAACAAAAAATAAAGTGTACATATAGTTAATGTTTGAGTACAGTAGCATACAGGCCACTGCTTGCACTGGAAGTTTCATTCAACCTTCCAGTCAAGCCACGCTTCCCTCTGAATAAACTATTCATGACAATACTTGTCTAGGTTTTGTTTTCGGCTGCTTTCTAGATAAAAGCCTAATTTGTACTTGGTTTCCACCAATTCTTTTAAATTAGCCCAATTTAGACTAAACACTATCATACACCCTCAGCAAGGGTGCACCCTCAGCAAGTTTGC
>NW_010234956.1:0-1140 GCF_000690775.1 Eurypyga helias
AGCAGAAGCATGAGGCCGAGCGGAACGTTGAGGAGCCGCAGCGATGCACTGAGGACACGAGCACCGTCCGGTGAGGGGCTGCGCTGCCCCGGTGTCCTGGGGGAGGTGGTTGACTTCTCAGCGTTGTCGCTTGTTCTGTCCCGAGGGGGCTGCGCGCAGGGAACCTCTTTGAAATCCCTGAGGCTTTGTTTGTAACTGTCGTGGCTCTGCTAATAACGGACTGTGGGCTGTAATTAGCCACTTGGCCACGTGATGCCGTTCATGTGGGAGCAGCTTACGATTCAGTTCTTCCTCTGCTTCGTTAAGTTAAACATCATCTGTGGTTTCCTGTGGCTGTGATTCATAACTTCACATTTAGAATAAAATCCTCTTGCCGGAGGTTAAGAGCTTAGTGTCTGTGATGCTAAAATGTTTCCGTACATATGGAAATATGTTTGATGTTTCTCACTCTTATAGGCCTTAAACTGTAATTTTAGACCTCTGTGATAGAAAATCAAACGCTCTTGTTTGCAGTTGGGAAAGAAGAGCTGGAGTGGCTGTACCTGTATTTGTGAAGTTTTGCTGTTCTGCAAGATTTAGTGATTCCTGTCTCCACATCTTTATTACTTCCTCCTTTTCCGCTCCTGGCAAATCTTATGGGGAGCAGAATCTGCACTGCTGGGCACTGCAGTAACAACGAACCAGCTTTTAGGCCTATTTCTCTGTACAGCCCTGTTCCAAATCCCTGTAGAATGCAACAGTTTGCCATGGGTCACAGAAATCTGCCTCTCCTCAAAAATAATGTCCTTTTTCTCCAGCTCCTGCGTGGTTTCTCCTAGCTCCATTACTGAATCCTGTTTCAGTCCTTGATTTTTGTTCTTCCTCTCATTCTTGCAGCACTGTGGTCGCACACGCAGGGAGGGCTGGATAGAGGATAAATTCCGTAGCGGTGAGGTGGAAGAGAGGTCCCTGAACAGGAGTTTGGGAGGCGCAGGTACGTGACCTGACAGCTCGTCAGGTGGGGATGTCTGCAGTCAAACGCTTCCCTTGAGAAACGGTCACGTAAAAAAGAGTTTGTGTGGTTTTGAGCAGCTCTTTGTCCTAACAAACACCAACCTGCAAAATAGTGCAGCCTAAAAATGGTTGCTCTGACATTCCTGC
>NW_010234957.1:0-4273 GCF_000690775.1 Eurypyga helias
TCTAATAAAGGTAAGATTTTTTTAAAATGTTAATTGCATTATATCTTGTACACTCCTGTTTTTTTAGGTTTGCTAGTCTTGTGGTTAGAAATTAAATGCAAACGTTTGATAGTTTATATGCTGGCTTATATGGTGATTTTGGGAACAAAGTAAAACTTGTCTACAGCTTTGTCGTTATTTGAAATCTTACTACAGTGTAACTGAAATTATTGGTTTACTTCAGTACAAGTTCCTAATGTGGGAACACTTAAATAGTTTTAAACTGTACTTCAGCTACATTAGTTTAATCTGGTAATTTATCTAGTTAAACATAACTGCTATATGAATGATTTAAATAGGTTTAAGTGTGTCTGTATAAGGGACTGGTACTACTGTAACTAAATCAGTGTGGCTGGAGTGGTGGGAAATACTATGCATACAAGCCCTAAAATTATTTTATATTTTAATTGGAAATGAAATGTGTTTTTTCCGGATGATTTGACACGATGAAATATTGTTGTCTCTATGGTCCAGTGTATGTGGAAAGAGGAAAGGAACTGGTAAACAATGGGCTGGCATTTTCAAATTAGTAATATGAACAGGAAATTATTCAGAATAGTTTGTAGGTTTGATATTTGATTGATTGTCTCTTCTGCAGATTTAACACTTTTATAAGATTGCTTTTCTTCTTGGTGCTATAATTTTGGCTTCTTTGGTTTCAGACTGAAGTAGATAATTTCACATTGTGAAATCAGTGTTACTAACTGGTCAGGGTCCCTTTCTTTTTTAAAGTTTAGCATTTAAGGCATTTACATTTCTCACATAGTTATGTTTATAGCACTGTTATGTCTCAAAAATAGACAAAAAAAGTGGCAGGAAAGAGGATTTTAGCTGTATACAGGTTTATTTATGAATGAAGTTTCAGGTATATAATTGCTCATGAATTCAAGATGAAAATGTTTTCTTACAAAGTTGATCTGATAAGAAATGATGTAGAGTTCATCTTTGTGAATGTTATACTATGCTTATATGCATGTGTAAAGAGTTGATATCTGTATAATGAATTTATTGTGCTGTGTCTTTTCTCTACCTACTAACCTGACTATATTGACTCTTAACGACTTAAGAATTCAGGATGAGTATTACTTATTTGTAAAATATTAGTCTCTTTATTAGATATTTTCTCTTTATCCTGGAAATATGAACATTTCCCCTCTCCCTTTTTGAGGTTCAGAACAGGCAAAATTTCCATTTCTAACAATAATAGGAGTCAGACATAAAATTTTGACATCTTTGCTGTCATCTTAGTTTTAAGATTTCAGATGAAACCTTTATGTTCTTGATGGGGAATATTGAAAGCTTCCTGATGGAAATCAGCTCTAGTCTCAAAAGGATAGACTTTGAATTCATACAATTCTATGTGCAGAAAATCAGTAAATTTTAGAGCCCTCAGAGCCATATACAGTGCATGTATACTTTCTGAAATGTTTGTGAAGTAGACTTTTTTTGTAGTCTGTATTGTATGTGGTTATTTATATAATATATTTTAGTAACGTGTAAAGGTTTTAATGACTCTTATCCAATTGGCATGACTCTGAATGTCACACGAGCAATGCGTTCATTTTAAAGTCAGGTTTATAACTTTTTTGCAATGTTTTTGTGTATTTTGTGTTTTCTGAAGTCATATATTTCTTACATATTCTAAAACAACTTGGGACATGTTTTCCGGGGGGGGGAAATGATTGAATTTGATGTCAGTCTCTTTGCTATTGCATCTAGAATAAGATTCTTACAATTATACTAGAAATAGAGTTCTGAGGGGAAGAATAATGTTGTAGCTATGTTCCTCTTACAGATCAAGTTTTGAGTGTTATTTCAGGCAGATTTCAGAGAAAGTGTATTTGAACTTGAGATTTTTCATGTGTATTTTTAGTTTTACATTTTTTTCTCCAACTTCCTGGTAACCTACTTCCTAGGATATATTATGCTAAATAATTAAATGAACTCCAGTGTTTTAAAAGCTTCATAATTCATAAAGATATCTCTTCATAAGCCAAAGTCTATTTGTCAACAACTGACTGATATAGAAAATATTCATGTCATTTCCACAATGTCCTCACTCTAATTGAGAGAAATAGCATTAATTGTTTTACTTCATGACATTTTTAGTTATAAACATTTCATTATATTAGGAGATGTAATTTTCATAAACATTCTTTAGTTCATCCTATGTTTCTTAATAAATTGTAGCAAAACTTTTCTAGTGTTTCCTTTTAGCATCATTATTCCACTTTCTCTCGTATCCTTCTTATTCCATGTAGCTTAGTATATTATGCTTTATCTCTCCTTCTTTTACCTCCGTGTATTTCTTGTCCTTTGTTTTTCCTTTCTCATCCATCCCTCCCCCAAGAAAATGTCTTTTCTTGGCTTTGTCTGTACATCATCATTTCTGTGATTTATCTGAAATCCAGTTTAAAATAGGATTAGTTCAGCTAGCTCAAAACACCATTTAGATAGGTATTCTGTTTTAAGGGACTAATGCCTATTCATTATAAAACTCAGTAAAATTGACTTGTTTAAAGCTAAAATTAATGCTGTGTATACTGAAAGTCTATGCATCTTTAAACATTGTTTCAGTAAACTTTAAATTTGAAAATCATACCTTTATTGTGCACATGGATAACGCTTGCATTGTACTGTAAAGAAACCAAAATAACATTTTAATCAAATTTCGTACACAGGTTTGAAATTTTGTTAAGCTGTTAAATGAATGGGATAGCCGTAGTATGTGATTATTAAGACTGAACCATCCCAACAGTCCCTTTTGGCATTTACGAGGAAGAACCTACAGTTTTCTCTTTCTCCTGATCTTTGAGCATATCCTGAAAGATGCACTCTAGCTCAGAGGAAAGTTATGGAAGTTTTTTTTTCATAGTATTTTTGTTAAGGGGCCTGGTTTTAACATCTGTGAATGCCTTTTATCCTGGTTTTAATACAAATGTATGTTGTTGTGGAATCCAGTAATTATTCCACACTATAATTTGTAGTCAATGGTAGGTTGTAGCAGCATAAAATTCCATGGCATTTGTGTAACATGATGATCCATCTTTGAGTTCTAGCACTGCTCGAAACAGTCTCACTTGTGAAGCAGAGTAATCAATTAGGTGCTCATCTTCTAGGTAGGAGTGACAAGAAAGGGAGTATTCCAGGATCAAAAGCTGTATCCAGATTGTGTTGGCTATGTGAGCCAACTTCTGATGCTTCTCACAGGGCAGCACAAGAGTTACTCACCAATAATTTTTGGTACAGCTGAAAACTGTAGACAAGATGGAAGTATAAATTTTAAACATTTGTTTAAATCCTTCATGAATAGAACTTCTAGAAAGACAAAATTGGCAAACCTTTGAGAAAAATAGCTCATGGATTTTAACTCATCAAGAGAACTTGAGTTCAACTCAAATTTATTTCCAAAATAATAATCCCTTGATGCTGAAACAGACATACTGTTGTACTCACTGAAATCAGTGGGGCAAGCAGCTCTGCTGCAAAAAATAACTTGAGTAAAAGCATATTTCATTTGGAAAGGAAAAGTCTGCAACTCATCTTGCTTACTACAGACTGCTTTTGTAAAAATAACCATTGTGAAAGTCCATAATTCCACAAATCTGAAATTTATAATCACTGGCTTAGAGTTCCTGGTAGTAACTGCAATTGCATGTGGGAAGGCCAGAGTAATAACACACTAAGCATCTTGCATGTGCATACACTGCCAAGTGGATCAAGCGTGTTATAACTTTCTCTGAAGTTCTCTAGTACATTATGCCACATTTCAGAGAAGGATATATTTCATGATTTACAGCAAGGAGTTTATCATTATTCTTCTCAGCTGAAGTCTTTAAAGCTTCTCTTAAACTCTAAATTTAACTGAACATGTAGAAAAAGCATCACTTTCATAGGAAATCTACAATCTTCTTGGTATTCCTCTTTTCTGAGATATTAGTGACTGCCTCTTTTCAACCTAACTAGTATAGAAGAGGACCTGGCTGTCCCTCATGGCATTAGAAGTATTTAATGATATGTTGGATTTGCAGAGGATCCATTTTAATATACACTCTCTCCATTTAGCCCTAATTCATTTTTTTTTTCTCCTTTCTGGACTGAACAGGTTCATAGTTTGAAAAATATTCCACGCATTGTTTAATCAAAAGCCAAAACCAAACTATATATAATCATTTAAATCCAAGAGTCTAGGAGGGTCTCAGTTCTCTGTCATAGAATCACGGACTGGTTTGGG
>NW_010234958.1:0-1036 GCF_000690775.1 Eurypyga helias
TTTTTTTTTTTCAATGAAGGATACATCTCTCTCTGGTTTTATCTCTATTCACAGTTTGCATTTCCACTAACTCTTGGTTGTGATTCAGATATTCCCTTCTCTCCGGTTCCAACCAAGTAGTTTGTCAGGTCACCGTAAGTTGTAGAAATAAACAACTATCTTGCGAGACAATTAAGTTGTGTTGTAGAGCCACGTCCATCACCCCAAAATAAAAGCAACGCTCAAAAGCCAGGGTATTTGATGAAGTGGTTTGGATGTTTCGATAGGTGGGTGAGTGTCTTGTGCTGTTAAAGTGGGGAAAAGGGAAACGAAAGAACAAGGAAGAAGCCAAATTGCTGTCGGAGCAACAGCTGGGAACACAGCCTTGACTGTGTTTTGTCTCGTGCTTTTTTGGTCAGATGGCAGCTAAAGAAACCCTGAAATAATGACTTTTTAAAAGCTACTAGTGTCAGATTGTGTTCAAGGGAAGTGCAAGTTGCTGCAACTTCCTTTCCCTATAATGTGCTGGGTTTGGTCAGGAAAGAGTTAACTCTTTACCGTGGCTGCTAGGAAGCTGTTCCTGGATGCAGAGAGAAGCACTGGTCAGGTCTCAGCTGGCACTGGGCAATGCCTGCACTGAATTCAAGGTCTTTCTCCGCTTCCGATACTGCAGCTGCGTTCCCAGCTCTCGCTGTCTTGCTACAGGCAGTGTAGGTTCAGACAGCTGACTCCAACTGACGGAGGGAGTATTTCATTCCATAGTGCATCATGCTCGGGTTGTAGGCAAGGAGGGGGGCCTGGAGCCATTACTCTCTCTTACTCTCTTGCTCGTTTACTCCCGTACACTTGCTGACACTCTCCTGACTCCTGCGTTAGCTGCTTCGCTAACTCCTGGGCTGGCTCGCTCGTGAGGGAGTTGGTGGGTTTGTTTAGTTCTCCTGCCCATGCTGTCACTGATAGGGTTCACTCGGAATCTGCTGTGGCGGTGGCTGTCGGGCTGTGGCTCTCGGGCTGTGATTGCTGTCAGGCTGGGGTTTTTGGGCTCTCTGGGTCTGAC
>NW_010234959.1:0-7677 GCF_000690775.1 Eurypyga helias
GACCTTGCACTTGGCCTTGCACTTGATGCCTTGTATTCTTCAAGGCATCAAGAAATGTTACATATCTGAAGAGCCTATGTTCAAATGCTTCATATATTCATGGAGATTATCAGATAGTATACCATATTTGCCTGTGTAGAAACTGTGCTCTTCCCTCCAGCTTAACTGCTTCCCTCCGCCCTGTTCTTTGCTTTACTTTCAAACACAAAAGGTCATGCCAAAAGGATATTCGTAAATTGTCAATAATCTGGGGTTTGTTGCTGGTAAGGGACATGGCCATCTTTTGCATGGACCAATATGTGGTACAAATATTACATGTGGCTGTCTGTGTTCCTTTTATGATTTCTTCAAGGCAGCAGGAAATGAGGCCTGTTTTCTGCCTTTTCTGACAACCTCTGAGTGATACTGCGTGACTGTTAATGCAGGGAAGCAAAGAAACAGAAAGCAGTCCTATAATGTTACTATGCAGGTAGCTAATGATGCTGCAAATCATATATTATCCATATATTTTGACACCTCATAATTCTACTCCCTTTTTTTTTTTTTTTTGGACATAAGCAGGCAATTTCTAAAAGCTAATTGCTATACAAATACACATTGTCCGTACAGTTTCATTAAGCTTGTCACAAGAAAATTGAGATAGAAAATATCTGTTTAGGCAAATAGAATTCAATTTAAACCTTATTTGCTGATGCCTACGGGAATTATGAAAGTGAAGGGCAACAAAGACATAATGAAATGCAGGAAGTAATTGGTGGCATCGAAGAAAAACCTTCTGGAACCTTCAAATTGGTTTCAGATGCATGTCCAGCTCTGCAAGTGTTTTATAACTCATTCTCAAGAGAGAATATCAAGCTTTTGGAGTCACAGATACATGACATTACAGAATATAACCTCTGCTTCTGAAATATTCTGCCCCTTCATTAAAAGGAAACTCCTGAAGGTGGAGCGGTGTACAGGAAGAGAGATAAATGGAACATGAAGGAAGATATCATATGAAGAAAAAGAAGAATCAAATTTCTTTATTTGAGCTTAGGATGTATCACACTCCATATTACTGATTAATCACTGTTCAAAGAGTTTACTGCCATTCTGTACTGATGGAAAAATTTTTCTTTTAACAACAAAATTAAAAGTGGAAGAAAGCAAAAAAGTATGTATGATCAATTGTGTAGATGACCTTATTTTCCTGACTCCTGTCTTTTCTTACTCTTCTTTCTAGTTCATTAAATTTCAAGGACTACAGGAAAAAGAAGTTGGTCAGTAATTGTGGTTAACTTACATTCTTTCTTGAGCAAGGTAGGATTGGGAGTTAAATTACAGACCTTTCTGTTCCCATCTACTTTGCAATTGGAGTCTCATTCAAGAAGAAATAGAAGGGAAACAAGTGTCATGTCAGAAATAGTTCAGAAGAACCCCAGCAGGATGTTTGTAGCCTGTTGTGGATTCTCCTTACTTAATACACTGAATTAAATGTCTATCTGCAACAAACCTCCCAAGATATGAGTGTTTTCTTTTCTAAATGTGACATACATCACAACTTTTGTGAGATATCTGCATCTCTGGAAGTGCAGGGAGATGTATGAATGTGTTTGAACACAATGGGCAGTAAGACACAACTATTAGGAAAAACAAAAGGAAATTAGGAAGGTTGTTGATGAAGTCTATATTTAGCTGTGAGTGTCTAATCTCTTAAGGCTCCTTCTGTAACCAAGGGAGAGTTTTCTCCCAGGGTAAGTTCAAAGCAGGAGACCAACTTGAGATGCGCTAAGCAGCCTCCTGCAGCAGCCCCATGCTAAGGGGCAAGTCAGAGAATAGCTACCTCCTCGTGGGACTCAGCTCATTCATGTGTGGGCAGGTTCCCATCCCTCTGCTGCATAAAAAGGAACTATCAAAGAGCAAAAGTGCTGCACATTATAATTTTCTCTGTCAGTAGAACTGTAATCTATTTATCATTTCTTCAAATATAACAATTTGTTAACTTAAAACACAGCCTTTGAACATGATTACATGTTAATTTTACTATATAATCCACAAAGTTTGGATAATTAAATGTACTTTTAAACCTTCCTCTATGCCCTGTTTTGAATGATGACTATGATTTAATTCTAACTGATTTTCTTGGACTAATCCCCTCATGTTTTGAATTATCAGTACTCACAAACCTTGTTTCTACTTGCATGAAGACTAAGTTCAAATTAATACCGTTCTCTTTCCTTTTCCATCTGACATGAAATTCTCAAATTTCCTTTATTCATTTTCAAACTGTTCAGGTTTCTTTTTTCCCCCTGTATAATAATAAATCAGAAAGAAGGCTGCATTCAACCATACAGATTGCTGTGATGGCAACAGTGACAGTGACAAATTATGAGCTGCATTTTGGCCGCATGTCTTAACTTGCCAAAGGTACGCCTGTTGAACTGTGCTCCTGACAGCTGCCTTGGCCTGGAGAGGTGAGAAACCACCAACTCGGTAACGGGGCACTTCAGATTTGATTAGTTCTGCAGTGTTAGTGCTTGATTATGCCCATTTCTGCCTGGCTGAGCTAAAGAAATCACCATTTCCCTTCGCCTGCACTCTCAGCTGTTTAGTGGTGGCCCCTGCTGTCAACTATTGTTTCCTCAGAGCTGTTCATAAAATCACTCCCATCAAAATGAGGACACTTAGCAAAGATGAACCATTTTTAATCACCCACCTCATTCAGACAGAAATGAGTTTGAGATGTCTTATGTGTGGGATGTGTCACCAAATCTTACTGAGCAACAGTCTCCAGTGGAAGGTGTCTGTGAGGGTTGGTGGCAATTTCTTCAGCCAGAAAAGAGGAAATACGATTCTCGTCTGACTCTGGCTGTGTACAAGCAAGCCCATGCAGATACCTGCAAGAGCCCTGGAAGACCACACTTAAGGGTGTTTCAGTTTTAAGTTGACTGTGTTCTGTCTCCAGAGGATGCCAGGTAAAAGGTTGGAGCTTCACATGTGTTGTCAAGTCTAGACTTAAACCAAGTATTTAGATCATAATGGCTTGAAAAGATGAGATTCATCAGCTGTGTCCACTTGCAGCAGCCGGGGCAGTAGCAAGGCTTAAGGTTTCTGTTTTCTTGTAAGCTGGCTAGAACATCTAGCACTTCTAATGGTGCTATTATTTGGATTAAGGCAGGGTTTTTTAATTTCCTGTAAAAGCATAAGACAAATAGTTCTCTTGCCCTGTGGAAATGGGGCTACCATTTCTAGGCTTCTAGCAAGCTGGAGTTACATACCCTCTTCTCAGTACTGTAGTCAGCTTAGTTAATGGGATGTGATTCAAAGCACTTGTACCATATTTAGGCGTGTGGGACAACTCATGTTAGAGATAGAAGAGCATGTAGAAAATGTTACTAAGGAGATTTAATTTTCTGATTAGCCACACTCCCTGACTAAAGAAAATACAAACACTCTTCCCCCTCCTCCCACCCCCTACGTCCACAAAACCCTGTTTGAGTAATAGTCTGGAATTATAGTATACTGAACAACTTTAATCATTTCAATATGATAGAATAAATCTGCTGTGTTTTTTCAGGGTTATTACTGCAAAGGATGAGCAAGCAAATGTAAATTGAAAGAATGATATTTCTAAGCTAAGACAGTGTAAAATTATGCTTAATGTTTACTTTTAGTACAATTTTGCCAAGCAAAGTAAAAGAGAGAGCAAGTTAAGGACAGCTGATACTGAATAAATTAGTAAAAGTTTTACATTTTGGATCATCATGTTCATAAAAAATTGTTGCAGTACTGGCAATCAAACTGAAAAATGAATTGGTAGCAGTGACAGGTACATTTATTATTAGCATGATATTGGGGGGAAAAAAGTGAAGAATCAGACTCTTTTCATTCTATTCATAGCAAATGCTCTAGGTAGGACAACAAGGCAATAATCTAAAAGCCAGACCTTCTAACAATCTCTACATAAAGATTTAACACTTGTGGGATGCTGAAATACTGCTGGACAAGCCACAGAGAAGCTGCCTAATTCTGAAGCTTTTTTGCTTTTATTTAAAGGGCTTTTTATGTAAATATTCTGCCAGGAGCTCCTACATCTTGTGGGGATAAGCATTACGATGCCAAGAACTCTTGTGGATGTTGCATTTACCTGAGGCAAGAGTTTGGATATCTAAGTCTGAATTACTTCTCAGCCTTTACCTCTCCTCTGCAGACAGCTGAAGTAACTGATCCTCAAGGTCCAGGGTGCCTCTTGCTCTGCTTCTGGCTACAAGGATTTGCACATGGGCATTAGTGGGCAGTCATGTAACATTGGCCAATGCCCCAGTAGGATCCAGATACTCAGGTGGGTGCTGTCATGCTCCATGAGAAACCAGGTGCTGTGGGTGCTCTGGACAGGCCAAGCACACTGCAGAAATTGCAGCCTCTGCTTCTGGGATCATTGCTGGCTTTTTTCAGATGCAAAATGCAAAAACAGCCCTGGGAGCAAAGAAACTGAACTGGCATTTACATGTTCCAAGTGAGTTTCATAAGAAGCTGGTTACCGAGTCACAGCTGGCCTCTCCTCCCTGATTCTTAAGCACTGTGGTTCTGGCTGTACAATCAGCCATAACAGGAGGACCAAGGGTATCTCTACAGAGCTTTCCTTCAGCTGGAAAGAACAGTCATCTAAGAAGAGAAGCAGAGTCAGAGTGTAAACCTGCATCTGCATCTTGCCCTTCCTAGGAAAGTGTTCTAACCAGAAGGGTGTGATATGAAGGGTAAAAGCCATCAGCCCAGTCATATTTTCTTCTCTGGTTGTATTTTGAAAAGAAACAAGCGAGGCACAGAAGAATTGTCATTGCAGGGTGGAGCTACATAAATGTTCGCAACCAATTAATAAAATGAATCACCGAATATGCACTGTAGAACCAACACTGCTATAAATTTGACAGTTTTGTTAGTTTATTTATTTTTTAGGGGAGGAGGCTTAAGTAGCTTTTATGATTCATATGAAGATCTGTGGTTGTGATAAGACAGGAAACAATGTAATTTGTTTCTGTAAAACGTAAGTCAGAATGGCCACATCCTTTATGTACTGTATCCTCTTTGGAGATCAAGGTTAAACTCCCTATCTTAGACCTTCAGACTTAATTATCTACAAAGACTGGTGCAACCACATACTGGGGCAGGGGAGTTCTATAGCTGATTCACAGTAAGATGCAGATCAGTCAGACTAAATGATCCAATTATATATTTTTTCCAAAAAAATAATTTTAAAAATAAGTCTCCAGTTGTCACAGCTCTGAGAAAGCTCACCCATGACTCATTCAAACCAGACATGACTACGCAAGCTGGTTGGAAGCAAGAAGAGTAACCCTCTAAAATTTGAACTTCCCTATTCATCTCAGCAAGGTTTTACTCAACTACCTCTTGATCATTTAAATTTCAGTGTGGAAAATTATTCTGATCCTCAGGCTAATCCACAAACAATAAAAGCAGAGAGCAGTAGATACTGGGGTGGGAAAGGTACTATTCCTTACAGCCAAAACCAAGACCTCATGGGAATGATACTTCTCGTAGATAAAAGGAGTCAGATTTAAGCACAGTAGGTCCAAAGAGTATATACACCCATAATTTAAACAGCTACCCAACATGCCATACCATGAGTTATGGTATATGATTCAATCGGATTCCCCTCCTCCCAGAAGAATTTGATTTCCCTGTTTCTATGTTGAAATGCCCACTTGTAAAAAAGACAGCACTAAGTTTGAAATCTGAAGTGTGCTGGTCTGCAACATCATTGCCTTAGTAATTTAACATCATTCATTCAACTGCTAATGGTCATATTTTCCTGGAGTTGCTGCATGCTCTGATCTTATACAGCAGAAGGTTCAGGATTGATCCTTGACCCTCCCATGGCCTTCCAGTGCCAGATTGGACAAACCACTTATTTTGTCTGTGATTCAATTCCCTTTAAGAAAAAATATCCTTATGAAAAATGAAGATAATATTATTTCAATGATTTGCAAGCCATGTTGAATCTAAATGAAAGAATGGTAGCACACACAGTAATAAAATATGAAGGAAATTGCTTAGTTTAAGGATACTGGGAATAATATCACTTTTTGATTAAGGGAGAATTTGCAGCAAAAAATACATAATGCAATTTATGTATCTAAGAATTTATTAATTTCTTGCTTCAAACAAGACTTAATGGATTTCTGTGAGATAAAACATCACTAATCCCAATTAAATCTTCACAATTGCTACTGATTCTGAGCAAGCACTGTAAAACCTTAGTTGTATAAAATACATTTCTCTCAAAAGCCATTATTTTGTGAGGAACATCTCACAACAGTGTTATGTTTCTAGCAGAAAAATACATTACTAAAATCTCATTTTGAGTGAACTGCATGCTTAGCATATTAGAAGAGCAGTAATACCAGCATGGGAAGTGCTTTGTGACAAAGAAAGCCTCCAGTACATATCAGTTCCAACCAGTCTGCCAATTTTGAATGTCTTGTTTAAATTTGGTGCATGTTATAATAAATGCACATTATGCAAGCCTATATAATGAACGCCTAAATGTACATTTATCTGACAGATGTAGTGGTTGGGTTTTCTTTTATTAGGTCATTCTAAAAATTGATTCAAGTGACTATTAGCCAGTCACCATCTATGAATTAGGTAAGCTCAAGAGACAGATTGTCCAGAATGATCAGGTTAGCGCTTTAACAGGCAGACAGGAATGGAATACCAGATCATATCAGCTTTTCTTCTCCAATTTTTTCTGTAACAGCAATCAGGGATTTTATTTTAAAATGTAGCAAACAGTTAATACTATAGCCTCCTCCCCCAAAAGTTTGTCAAATTGCCACAAGTTAACATTAGTTAGATCTCATCCTCTGTCAAATATATAGTGTGCATTTTTATATCTATACATGTAGCAAGAGTGCTTATTTTCAATTGTCATTACTCTTCTAGTTTATATTCACTTCTAATTTTTTTTTTTTTCAGTCTTGCTGTCAAACATAGTGATACTATGGAGATAAGTTTCCTATGGAAATATATTAACTATACAAAAGACTATTAGTTTATTTATTTATATCTCATGGAAACTCAATTTCTTTTTGCATTAAATCCAGGTAAATGTTAACCACAGTGTGTAGAATTCTTATCAGGCTTATTTTCTACCGATTTCTGTTTCATCACTTTTCCAGGCTAGACAGCCTATTTACTGTGTGGTTCTTGATAGTACATTAACATCCAGATTCCATCTAATGCCTCATAACCTGTTTTTATTTATGAGGATGATTTCATAAGTACTTCTTTAGACATAATTCTGGTATTGTTGTCTTAGTCTTCTACAGCTTTTAGTATAAACTAATACCTCATTTGCAATTAAAATACCCCATAAATTATACTATCAGATCACAGAGTGTGCTGGAGATTCAGGCAAATATTCAGATAAAATGTGTAGTATTTGCTCTGCAGATTGGCCAAAAGTTGGCTAAATTTAGAATAACCTGGGGTCCTGGGCTGAGACAAATGAGAGCAAACATTCTTCCTGTATTCATGGCTAAAAAATTAAGTCCCAAGAAGCTTCCTACTACCTAACTATCTCCTGATAGTTCCTAAATTTCACTCAGCTCAAAACACAGGGAAAAAAGCTTTGGTGAATGTGTCTAGTTGTGTTTTTTTGTTTCTCTGTTTTTTTTT
>NW_010234960.1:0-3523 GCF_000690775.1 Eurypyga helias
CTGATTCTCTCCTCCATCCCACCAGTAGAGGGGAGGGGGAGCTAGCAGCTGCATGGTGCTTAGTTACTGATGGGTTAAATGATGACACTTTATTTCACTCATTAACAACAGCACTGTTGTTCTAAAAGCAACAAAATAAAGGATGTAGTTGAGACTACTGCCCAGGGCTAACAGATTTCGTGAAAGCAGCAACTAAATTCAATCAACCTTGAGATCTATAGGCATCTGCTGCTTCTCTGAAAAGATTTAACCCATTAGTGCTCATATTTTCATTTTGTCTAAATCTGTGAGATGTCTATTCAAGTCTATTTTATCTCTATTTCTAATTTCTTATTTGCAGTAAGGAAATACATGTTTATGTCAGAGGAAACAAGACAATTCCAAGTACTTTTATTTCCTATATGAATAGTAAAGAGCATTTGAAAGGATAAAATTTCCGGAATTCAACAAATTGTGATGGATTGGGTGGGATGAAGGATAGGCAAGCCAGCCAATACAAGATAATGATGAGAAAGCGAGATTCAAAATAGTACCTCTTCCCTAGACAAAGGTACACACTAGAGACGTGTTCAGAGCCAGAAACTTCCTCCTTAGCTAATGTGCTTACAATGTGTTCATGTGCACATCTTTTGTCTCACTCCTCCCTTGTGAAGCTGCTGATAATACCCAGCTCTACATAAGAGCGAAACAGCATAAGCATTTTCTCAAGAAATGGCTTTAACAGTCCTTAGCTAAGTGGGATTAAATTTACATCTGTTAAGACTTTTCTAAAACTTGACTGTCCGTAGTTTAGTTATATCAAAGACGACCAGTGTATCCAGTTACTAGGAGGTTATTTAAAGAAAATATTTGCACAAATGTATTTTTGGTGATCTTACAAAGCAGAACATAAATCCTTAAAACCAAAGAGGGTGTAAAATAGATTCGTGGAAATGCTTATTGCCAAGGAGTCCCATGTTAACAAATGGCTCTGGCCACATGTGGGTAATGGAATGAAACTAACAAGAAAGAAGAGATTTTGTGGGATTCATTATTACAGTTCTTCATTTTATGCCAAGATTCAACAAAACAGTCATAGTTTGAGAAAACTGTAATGCTACACATTACGTGTAATGCTGCACATGTTTTTCCAGTGTAAAACCAGCCAAAAGAAAAAGTCCATTTGCTCTTTACAGCATGTATAGTAATTAAATAATTACATGTATCTGCTGAGAAAAAGTTCATAAAATATTAAAATTTTGATTTATTAAACTAAATCACAAGATGTGTTACTTTTCTTAGGATTCAGATGGTGAATAATGAAGAAAAACCTGAGAACACATAAGTCAACATTTTTGTCATGTAAACAAAACCATTTTGATGGTTAATTCTTCATTCAATATATTTTAGCTGCAATAAATTAAAATGGATGTGTAGTAGCTGCCTTGCTTCACAGAGAAAATAAAAGACATAATTTTCTTCCCAATGTTTAAAAAATATTCATGTTAATCTTTTTACCCCATATATTCAGACACTTTTGTCTTGATAAACTTTTTTCCCAATTTTTTTTTTCAGTTAGTGTAACTGAAGTCAATTTTCTTTGACTACCTCTTTTCTAGTATTTCCATGAAACAGGAGTGTTACCCACTTGTTCTTTTTTGTGAAGTTTTCAGTTAAGACAGGGTTTGTTTTTTAATCCCTAAACCAGTAAACACTTCAGAAGATGTTAAAAATAAGAGATATAAAATAATTGTAAGCAAAATTAGGCTTTAGAGAGTATCCCATAAGAACTCATTTCTAGAACAGATGGAGATTTTACATGGAAGTTTGCGTAATTTCTATTCCACTTTTGCACCATTTTCTTAAGGCATCTCAAAACTTCTGTTTAGCTAACACTCAACTTGTTCAAATAAACTATCCAATGGTATCAGATTCCTTGTTTTTCTAAGCATGACAGTATTTGCTAACTGATGATAAATACCTTAAGACAGAAAAAATTTTACAAATACGAAAATCTAACAAAGTTGATAGTATTGAACATGTAATAATTTTAGAAACTAAGGTTTTTAGGAAATTGCAGTAACAGCTGTGGTTAAAATTGTACAGACTACCTTGTTGTTTATATGCATCCTCTTTAAAATGTCTCAAGGCAAAAAGATGCTCACAATTACTAAATTGTTTTAAAAGTTCTTGTAATAGGTATTTTAGAAGGTCAAATTTTAATAAAGCAATGTTCAGTTTGTTGCAATAGTAAGTTAACAATTAAATTACTTATTTAAGAAAACATTTATAAACTATGAAATATTTATGATGCATAATTCAAAACCAAAATCTTAATTAAAGAACTACAATTTTTTTGGTTCATAAGACCATAGACCTGACTGATTACATATTTAACTGATATGATTCATTGCACATTTCAGCTGGGTTGCTATTATAACTAATGCAGTTAGTATGATACACTACAATGTAGCCATGTAGCATTTTTTCCTACTTGTTGTAACATTTTTTTTTGACAATGTAGGTATAATTTGTGAGTGAGTAATGGCTTTTTATAACCTTGCCAGAATGGAACAACTATTTTTTCTTTTGTGGGTCACTCACTTTTCGTACAGATTTGTTTTACAGACAAACTAGTACAAGCAGAATTTTGACAAGAACAATCTTAGGCAACCACGTAGCAGGAACTTTACAATATAATGAAAAGGTAAGCAATCCAGTAAAACAGGAAAGCAAGAATATTTCATCTAATCAGTTTTCAGAGTAACAAATTATTTGAGAATTACTGTTACTTCCAGGAATAAAATTTTACATAATATAGCTCTTGTAATTTCTGGAGGGAAAATGTCGTTTTAAGGAACTGGACAAGGCTTTGCTATGCTTCATCAATTTCTGATTAAAGATGGTACTTTTCTAATATGTCTTATTAACTTATTTAATAATGGGGGTATATTATGAACTAAATATTCCAATTCTTTCAAGATGAACCACAGGGAAAAAAAAAAAAAACAAACCACAAACTCAACATACATCAAAGGCTCAAGCAGATTAATGAAGTATATGGAATTAGGAATATTGCAAGAAGATACATTTGAAGCAAGAAGGGGAAATAGTTGATTCTTTTTAATCATTGAAATCCTAGCTGTGGAGCAGTACTTTACAGGACTCTTGATTTTGCCAGTAATATATGTAGGGCATGTTCCTAGGACATCAAGCTAATGTGCAGCTTGTCTCTAGTTTTGTACTAGAGTTCTGAGAACGCTGCATACAGTTGTGTAGCTTACAGCCAGCCCTAGTCCTCTTCCTCTAATAAATAATAATTTTTTTCTTGAAGATATAATTCATCATTTCTCTATTTTACTGCAATGACTACAAAATCTGTCTTGTGGGCTTTGATAAAAATGACGAAGGAAAGGTTGAGGAGAAAGTGGACCCTCAAATACACACTGTTATAAATCATCTATAGAACCAAGGCTGTAAAACTCATTACAAATGCTTCCTGAAAACCAGTCATAAAATCATCTTCTTTAAGGAAATGAGAATG
>NW_010234960.1:3543-5084 GCF_000690775.1 Eurypyga helias
CTTTTCGGGAAAATAATTGATTGGTGAGATTGGAGAAGAGAAACAGGAAAGAACAGCAACTACAGGAAATCAACTGTTAATAAATATCAGAAACTGCAGTCAAGTGACAAGATAAGCTGCAGCATATGTTCCTCCAGCTACAAAATGGAAATAATTTTCTATAGAAGAGATGTTGATAAGCCTGCCTACTCCCTAGAAGGCAATCATTTTACATTTTATATTATTTGAAAAGAGCTTGATTATTTTCCTTTGAATGAAAAAAGATGATTCACATTTACCTGTCAACAGAATTTCCAATTCATGTGTTTTGCCTGCATACTTAAAGGCGTATGACCCAACCACAGCATGCTAGGGACAAAACGTCAGTAACATGTAAATAAATAAAAATTCATAGCCACAAATATTGCTTTACCTTTGTCCTACTTCAAATTACTGTAAATTAAAACCCAAAGAGTCTATTAAAGTCTTTTGTGGTGTTGTTTCCCCCTCTCTTCCTCCCCTCCCCACCCTCCCACCCCCCAGTAATGTATAACACTTACAGCCAGTATTCTCATCAAAGTCAGATGAGATACTACCCAGAAGTTAACACCCATAATGGAAGGTAACATATGAAAATGGTAACAGTGTCATTTGAAGTCTAGAATTAAAAAGAAAGTACAAATCCCAGGAATGTTTTGCAGTTCTCAAAACGGGTGGTGTAGTAGTGCATGCAGAGTCTGACAGGAGGCAGGGAAGAACCAGGGTAAAGGCTAGAGAGGAAAGGATTTATTAGGCATCCAGTTTTCATTACCAATAATCAACATTTGAACATCCCTTTTATTAAGTAGGAAAGCTTGTAACTAGAGTCTGAATAGGAGTTTATAGGTTTGTGAAATATTAATATCTTGACAATATTTCAATGATCTTCCTTCAGGACTCAAGATGCAGTGATGACCCTACTTCTTGTCATATTTTAAGACAATTTGGAACAGAAAGGCAGAGACAACAAATGCAAAGAAAGGTTTGGATTTTTTCTTCTGCAAGTGTCTATAAATCAGTCACTGAGATACAAGAGGATTCACCTTTTCCCAACTCAAGTCAGAAATAACAAGAAACTTTCAATGTAAAGCTGGAAATCGCAAATAAGCAGGCTTCCAAAGGGCCAAACCCTGGATTCTTGTGGATGAGTTTTATGTACAAGTTTTTCAAAGAAGAAATCCTTTACCTTTATCAATGGTGTGGTAGTAAGAGTACTGTATCAGCAGTGCTTTGTTTCCTCAAGAAACTCTGGGCTGAACACTGCCATAGTTTATGAGCTACTCCCTGCCCTGCCTGTCTGGCATACACTTTCCTTCCCCTCCCTATTACATTGGTGCTGCCCCAGACAGCTGCAGAAGGGCTCCTCTAAGGGCTCATACCACCCAAACTGTGTCCTACTCCCACTGTATCTGGGATTTTCCTATCCTAATCAACATAGGCAGCATCTACTTCTCCTTGGAGACCCTAACACACTGTGCTGGATTCAGCCAGGAAAGAGTTAACTCTCTTTACCGTGGCTGCTA
>NW_010234961.1:0-13088 GCF_000690775.1 Eurypyga helias
ACCCCCCATTATTTCTTGAAATAGAGAGATCCTGGAAGTGAACAAAGTTTCTTCACTTTTGGAGAAAAAATAAAATCCATGTGAAGTCTGCAGGTAGAAACCTTGACTGACAGGGAAGGCTGCTGTGTTTTATGTCTGTACCTTGACAGCGGTGGCCAGGGTGGTAAAGGACACATTAATTCCAGCACCCACCTGTGGCTACTAAAGAGCAGGGGGGAAACACCCCCTTGTGTATATTTAACCATTTCTGTGTCATATAACTTCAGAGCAGTTATACTTCTTATTGGTTTGATTTGGGTTTGTGTCTGTTTTTCATTAGTTTCTACCTTTTTTGATTTGCAAAATGGAGCTAAGGGGTAGTTTTAGAGTAATATCAGAGTGGCACATGGAAGAGTTACTCCCTGTGTTTTACTTTTGGTTTTGTTTCCCTTGGAAATGCAAGTAGCATTAGGAAAGGTTATGAGAGTTTCTGCATTTTCATCAGAAATAACATGGTGTTGATTATAAACAGAAATAAAACTGTTAGTTCAGGCTGAAAGATATGAAAATGCAAGCTAAAGGCAAAACCACTGAAAAATAAATTGTTTTTAATGCTCCCTTTTGAAATAAAAAAGACTGCTATTAGCAACATATATAGTTTGTTTCCTGTTCTAAGAGATGACTTCACCTTGGCTGCATCCTTTCAATTTCAGAAATCATTATTGAAATTAAGAACAACAACCTGCTTTAAGAAAGTGTGCTGTAATGCACTGCTTTTCATCATAAGTTTTTAGCAGTACAGTAAGTGTTTCGCACTGCACAAACCCCTGCTTGACACTTGAACTATGGCAAAGGTGTTTTGAGTTTACAGTGTCCTGTTCCCTAGCCAGAGGTTACTGCTGTCACGGGGTCGTTTGCCTGTGTCAGAAAAACTATTATGGCTACTTTGTGAAATTTCTTCAGATATTTCCTTTTAATGACCATTTACTGTTTTCTTTTTCAAGGCATTGTGTCTATTTCCCTTTTCGTTTCAAAGAGACCTTCACATCATTCTGGGGTCAGTAAACGAATGTGGAACCTTTGCTTCTTTGGATGTTTGACAATCCTGCAGGTGATTGCTTTCCCTGCTCCGGAGACCTCCTAATAGAGGCTTCACACACACTCACATGTGTGTGAGCGCATACGCGCGCACTCACACACAAACATTGATCCTCTTCTTCAATGTCATAAATTTTAATGTAGTTTAACATACTGAGTTGTCACCAATTTGATTTTCTAGGTCAAAGAGTTCAACCTCCTTTAATCACTGTGTCTGTAGCTCTCCATTACGTTCAAAGAGCTCTTCAATTTAAACTGCCTACTCTTAAGGTACAATCTTTGCCTCAGCTTTCCCTCCAGTGTTTTCTTGGCTGAACTCACTGAGTGTTCTTGCTTAGGGTTTTATGGAGCTTTCTTCAGCCAATTTATGGTAAATTTGATGCTGTCTAAATATTTGCATAGACTATGAAGGCATCCCATGCTTCTAATAGGAAATGGATGACAGCTTGCAATACGTGTTCTTAAATATTCTGCTGTGTCCACAGTTGTTTGGAGGTTTTGTCTTTTGTCTTGGGTTTTAATTTTTTTTTTATTATTATTATTTCCAGGTATCATCTCCTTTATGCAGCTCTGCTAATTCCCCAGATTTTTGGCTCAAAGACGCTCTGAAGCAAAGACCAGATGAAAATAAATAGGCTGTGCCAAAGATACTGGATATGTCCATACTACAACACAGTGATCTTCCAAGTAGTTTGGAATGGAGTAGCTTCGGCACTAGAAGAAATCTAGCCACATTTCACTCTGTCTCTCCGGCGCATAGCCAAGAACTGGTAATGCAGGCAACTTGTCAAGGGGGGCCTGCTGATTAGTAAGCTCAGACTTAGTTCATGCTGAGCTTAACAACATTGGGCCCAGCTCCACATCAGCGTGGCTGAGCCCAAAGCTGGTGACTTCAGAGTCTCCATTCTCCTGTGCACTGCCTATACACCGAGAGTAATTTGAATCCCATCCTTTGAAGTTAAGTGCAAAGTCACAAAAATCTTTTCTGTACATCAAGGTAAGCTTGTGCATGCAGACAACCAGGCAGTGAGAGTTCACCCTAGAAGGAGTGGGTTTCATCTGTTTTTATGGCTTTTGTAACAGTCAGGAACATTAGAAACCATTTAGCGAGAGAGGGACAGAGACCTTTTTGGTCTGATTTTGCTCCATGAGTGTTTTGCAAAGCAGTAAATGGAGAAGAAAGAAGGGATTAATGTGCATAATGCTGTATTTGTCTTTCATAGGAACTAATCAGCATCACAGGTATTTGTGAGTTTTATTTTTTAAAATCTCCCATTTAGAGTGGGTAACCTTCTGTTGTAACTTTTAAAAACAGAACACCCATATCACTTGTATAAATTTCATTTGGAATCCAATAATCATCCCTAAAAATCCTAGGGTGAAGCCTGTCATGTTGAAGAAAACAGCCCAACTCCCTGTGATGTTAGGTGGTCTGGACTTCAATTTTTAATGAACAAGTCATGGAACAAAATGCATGATATAATTTTCCAGCTGTCCAGCCATATAATTCTAAAATAATGTTTTCATCATTTTTAACTAGTATGATACCCTGGAATCTAGAATACAAATAAGATTTCTGTGATATGGAGTCCAAACCCCACACATAACAGCACAGTATATCTTCATTAACAAGAAACATTTCTATTGATTTCATTTTGCAATGTTTCATATTACACATAACAAATATGTATGGTCACCTAAATGAATTATTGCAATTCAATTTGGAATGATTGCATAAGGTTATTGTATTATCTCTAGGATGCCTTAGTCTCTGGGTGTCAAAAATGTTTTTATTTAATGGAATAACATGGGAAAGTTAATCAGAGTAGGTTAACCTCTATGGGACTCAAGGTCACAAACACTCAGTCTTGGCTGTAAATGGGGAGCTTGAAACATTTATTTATTTATTTATCTATCTACCTTTTTTGCTATTTATTTATTTATTTGCTTGGAAAAGATATTTATGCAAGAGAAAAAGACAATGTGGGATTTCTTATCAGGCTCAGTGCTGGTGAAAGTCTCATTGGGCTTTCCAGCAGGAAATCTTTTTTCCACAGAAAGATCCTGCAAGAAAATTACTGTTAAACAAGGAAAAGTTATATGCCTATCAAGTGTTTCCAAGGAAATCTCTTAATTTTGGCATCTGTCTGAGATTTTACACCACCTTTTTAGGAAATGAAACAACTGGTTTTAGAGAAGACCATTGGTGTTATATTAAGATTGCAACATACAGTGCTACTCTGCTAATTGTTTCACCAACACTTTGCTGTTTCTTCCTTGTCCTATTTACTTTGCCTACCTTTCTCTCTCACAACAGGCTAATTTTTCTGAATTCATTGAGTCAGGGATTGGTTTTTGTCTCTACATGACTGCACTGTGTTTAGTACAGCCTGCCTATGTAGGGTCTGCTAAGGCTGCTGGAAAGAAAGGTAACTGAGCAACTTTGGAGCAACAAGTTGCATGTGTGTGCAGCAGGAGTAAAGCAGTTACACCAAAAAAAAAAAAAAAAGTTGCCCATTCAAGGGGTCTTAAGATAGAAATCTGATTTGCAGATTTTTTGGAGGGCACGTCACTGTGCATGTCAAACACTGTGCTGCTTGTTAACAGAGGAGGCAAGAAACCAAAAGATCATCTGAAAGACAGCCTACATACTGAAACAGATATGACTGCTCACAGCTGATCTTCTCCCTAGGATCAACCGTTTGCACTTTGTACTGTGTTGGCTTGACAATGATGGGTGAAAAGGACCATGCAGAAAAGTTGCTCTCCGTTCTACATAACAGTTTCTTTCAGGAAGATCATTTCCCATCTCCTTGTCTCTAAACCTGACTTTGCTTCCCAGAACATCATCACTGTCATAATGAGTTAGAGCACTGACTCATCTTAGCTTGGCATTTTAAGAGTGACCAATAGCAAACACTTAAGGAAGGACATCAGAGGCAATGGGTAGGTATGGCAGTGCTTCCCTGGCATATCTATCCTCCCACCATCTGGGATCATCCTGGCCATGTCTCCCCCATTCCAGACGAACCATCTGGGGTTGCCTTTTTCTGCACAGAGTTTGTTGAACAGAAACCAACGAAGTGTTCCTTGTTCAGACTCAGGCATTGTCTCTGCCAAATCTGCAGTTGCGGTACAGCCTCCCCTCTCCAAAGCCGCAGAGTTTTGGGTAACCGTCAATACTGAGACCTCAGCTGATGACAATAAATAGACACCGAATCCCTGAGCTCTCTTGCAAACAAAAAGGAGCTGCCGCAAGTCACTGTCACACAACAAATGATTTCCGTTCACCCAGTGGTTTGACTGAATTTCAATCACAGGCTTAAAGAGTCAGCCTTGGTTTACTCAGGGGAATGGGGTTGTTTTCAGTGGTCAGCAAAAGGAAGGCCTAGACTGTTCATTAATATTTTAAAAAGCCAAACACCAAAATGACATAATGAATGATGTATTGTCTCTGCTGCCTCTACATTAAGACAAAGCAATCAGGATGTTTCTAGCTGAGGGTCAGTTAAAGGAAAGCTCCATCAGATCCCAGTAGTGCTGTGTGATCAACTTTGTTTCCCAAAAATTCTTCACTCTGGCTGCCTGGGAGCCAGTGTTTCTCTGCCTAGCCTTCAAAACTCTCAGAGCTGTGTATCAGGCCTGCCTATAGAGAACAGAAATAATTTTCCTTGGCAAAGCTGTGATGTTCTGAATTAGGCTCACTACGTAGAATAGTAGTTTCTCATTTAGAAACTTTCATATGCATGGCACTGATGACATCAACTGTGCCTGCAGACAGCACCCAGCTCATGCCCTGCACCCTGCAAGCCCAGCCGACTGGGTTTGAGAGGGCCCATAACTGGTGTTAATAGTCTGGAGGGTGTGGGTCCCCACACTGTTGCTGGGTTCCTCTCAGGGTCCCTGCACTGTTGCTGCACCTTAGGCAATCCCTATATTACTGAACTCTCCTTCACTCACATGGTGACTTCTATAACCCTATTAATCTAGATACCTTCAGAAGTGGGACTCCGCATCCTTCTATATCCTTGTGTACCTGGGTATGTTCATGCAGAATCTAACTGACTGGGAAGGTGAAAGCACTTAATAATCAAATTAGAGGGTTTTTCTGCATGTCTTCACCATGAAGTATTCTATGGCAGAAAATGTCAATGAGAAGAATGTTTTAACATCAAATATATGTGTCAGAAGCCATAAATTTAGGCATATATTCCCAAATTTTCATTATAAAGTTTTCTAGTAGACAAGCAAATCTTCTGTCATAGTAATATAAGGATTACTTCCTTATTTTTAAGTCTAGACTCTGAATATATAGCATGTTTCCAGAATAAAAATATTGGCTTTAAATTGTTGAAGTGGTACAGACATCGTTACTGACAGATTCAGAAACCTGACACTTCCAAATTTGTTTGTTTAATGAAATATAGATGGGCAGGCATTAAGATAATTGTTTCACAGAATTTGAATGATATTAATTCAAAACAATAGTCAATGGCTGAAAAACATGGCATTCATTGAGAACACATGGCCTATACACAGAGACCTTGTGGAGAGGATTTTCTGCTACCCTGGTGTTCACCAGTGTGGAGGTGTGTTCAGGTGTGATTCCACCTCAATGTTCCTGCAAGACATCCTCCACTGACCATGTTTCCTGGTGTGACTTGCACAGTATACAGACACTCTGTACTGTTCAGCACCCAAAGCTACCATTTTGGTCTGTTTTAAAAAGTGATCTGTTTACAGGTTTAAATTGAAAGTGGGGAGATTTAGAGTAGCTATCAGGAAGAAGGTCTTCCCGGAGAGGGTGGTGAGGCACTGGAACAGGTTGCCCAGAGAAGCTGTGGATGCCCCATCCCTGGAAGTGTTCAAGGCCAGGCTGGATGAGGCTTTGAGCAACCTGGTCTAGTGGAAGGTGTCCCTGCCCATGGCAGGGGGGTTGGAAGTAGATGATCTTTAAGGTCCCTTCCAGCTGAAACAATTCTATGATTCTACTCAACCTGAGGTCTTTTAAGTGATATATATTCTATACAGGAGATAAAAACTTCCTGATTGTCTGTTGGTACTAGTCAATGTAAAAATAGAAATTGTTTTTGTGAGAAAATATCTATTTATGGTCTTAATTTTGCAATTTTCTGTCAGTGCATTATGGAAAGAGTTAGTAGGTGCCACTTAAGACTGCAAACGGATGTTTGACACTCAGACAGACCAGCTATATTTTAGGTGCTTGGTGATCATCAGGACCTCTCCTCTGAGAATATTTGCTGAGGAGACAGAACCTATGGAAGAAAAGTGTAGATATATGCAGATTTCACTGTCACCTTAGCTGTGCAAAAGTGATGAGCACTTCATACCACTAAAAGTTACACTTTGTCTGTAAAACCACAGGTAAACGCATAAAATAGAGCAAGAAGGAAAGAAAGGTGTGTTTCGGTTTTTTTTTTTTTTTTGGTGAAAAGTGATACCAGAATTTTTTTATTAGGGGAAAACCGAAAGATTGTGAATGGATACAAATGAGCTGAATTGAGTCAGTCTCTTTTCCTAGTGAAATAATTTTTTTAAGAAGTGGCATAAATCAGCAAAGCAGTAGAAATATCAGCACCAGGTGGACACTCACTGTGGAGAGGGAACTAATGGAAGGGGGTTTTAACCTTAATCTCCACAGAAAATCAAAGTCTAAATCTGAAATTATGAGTTAATTTATAAATTAATTCTTCTAATATGTTTATGAAGTCCTGTCTTATCTGTTGGAAAACCACTTTTATGTCCTTACTGAATGTACACATAAGTAAGAAGAAGAGTAAACTGGCATCTCATAATTAACCCCCTTTTTTATATGTATTCTCTGTGTGCATGTATAACACACAAAAGTAAAAAAACTTCTTAGGGAATGTGTTAGATATCTGCAGATATGTACTTATCAATGACAGCAGCTTGCATTGCAGTTGATTCATAGGCAGAATTTCTCATCCTCTAAGATTTTTGCATAACCAGCGTGAAGTTTGGAAGCAGGCTGGCTAAGAGTTTTATGAACTGGTGAATCGCTCTTGCCTTTGATTAGAAGAAAGTTCCACAGAGTTCAGAGGTTTGGATCAGACTCATTTGTGGTCTGGAAATCCCTATCTACTTGGACTGCATGAATTTGTATTCACAAATTCAATCTGGATGCAGCTTCTTTACAAAAAATATAAACCAAAAAAAGAAAACTAATTTTTGTATGAAGGGACAAAATAACGATGAATTTCAAATGAAGATATTGTTAAATCCGATGAATCCTTCAGTTACCCTTACACAGGACTCACCAAGGCACGATACTGTGTGTTGACACAATAAACACTCTTCCTCATACCAAAAACCCCATATAAGTTGAAAATAACTTCCTTCATAAGAATGTAACCTATGTCGAACTTCTGCTTTTTTGCAGACTGCCTCCTCTAGTTTTATTCTTTTCCCCTGTGTTTATTATCACTCTCCACCACAGATTCTTCTCACCTCCTCTATCCTTCCCCATCTTGCCCTATCTCTGTGTCCACAACTTCTAGGTTCTGTAGAGCAAACATTACTTACTGACTGATGTGCTGACTTGTAGAAGTGTCAGCACTTTTGCATCAGGACCCAGGAGGGGGGCTGTTAAAACCTTATCTCTGGAAAAACAAACACTGTACCTAGCATAGTCAGAGTCTGGGAGAAGCTAAGATATGGGACTTACACCCATTCCTACCAAATGGCTTGCAATGCTATACAGTTTTGCCTTGGACTATCACTTCCTAGGATCCAAAAAAATGTTTAAAGCTTTATTTTTTCATGGACACAGTCTTTAATTGCAAATCTTCCATGACTGTTGTGAAGCAGAATGGCATAATCTCATTTAGGGTAGAGTTAATAAATTACGTGGGTAAAGTCTTCAGTATTCCTGTATTAATTACTAAAGTTTAAACTCTATCTTCATTAAAATAATCAGCTAAATCTTACTTGATCTGAGTGGGTCAGGGTCTCCCTTCCTTGTGTATTAAACCTCAGAGACAGAAGAAGGTGAATACCAACACGTTTTTCTTAGTATGGAAACCATGAGCCATGATTATTAGTTTCAATGTTTTTGTGTATTTCTGAGTTACCAAAGGACAACCTATTCAAGACTCCCTTCAGTCTCCCACAATAAGTGTCTTTGTGGTGTTTTGTGTCCTTTTCACAGATCAGTTTTGTGACAGGTTTCACTCACCATCTCTAAACATAAATTCTGACCTACTTTAAAAGGCACTTCACAGCTACCTCAGCTCTTTTTCAAATGCTTGTGATAATTTCCTTGGTCTTTGTTTTAATTGTGGAAACCTCCATTATGCCCCTATTACTTCTTCAATGGGTTAAGAAGAAAGAACAATATGAAATTTCAGGGAATGAAAAGATGGATATCTTTGTTACAATGTATTTCCTGAGAAATGAATGCAAAAGCTTTATAAGGAGGATAAATTGACCAATTAGTAAACATAATGCATAAACACTTCTTAAGATTGCAGATGCTGTAATCTGACGGGAACCTCTACATCTCAAAATAGGAACATGATGGAGTTCCAATTATTCTGCAATTGGAAGAGCTGATAAATGAAACTGTCCATCCCCAAAATATGCAGAGTATCTAACAGGCGTCTGATCCTGAATTTCAAATCAATAGGGTTTAATATTTCACTAGCAATCATACATTTGAAAATCAATGCTGTCAGGGTTGGTAACGCTCTCCTATAGAAGAAATAGTTACAAGTCAAGGAGATTGAAGGCAAACATTCAAGGATGAACTAACAAAAGCTGTTTGAAAAGTCTTGTCTGTTTGTTTCAGGAGTGAAAACTATTTTACACAGTGACTTTAAAAATTTAGGTCTTTAATTTTATAACCAGTAGAGCAAAGTAGATCTATTGCAAAACACAAGCGAAACAACAAAAAGCACAGTTAAACATTTTCAGCAACTTGTGGTATGTAGAATTCTCTGGGAAGGATCTCTTCAGATCCATATTGATATTTACTGGGTAAAAAACACCCGTTCTATAGATACTCAAAACTTGTTGTACTGACCAGGCCATGCCCATGCAATGTATAATTTCACTATGAAGCTTTGCCATGTCTTGGAAAATGGGTGAGGTATCCAAGAGTCCCTGAATCTGTACCTCTATTTGGGCTGGCCTTCTTACAGCCCCAGGTATGTCTTTGATGAAATGATTTTCCTTCCACAACCGCCTCTCCTTGATGTGCTCCTCCCATATATTCTGTGCAAGAGATGGAGTTCAACAATGACAGGATGTTTTAGTTTGTTTAGAAGGAGCACTGACATAGTGTGATGGGCTGATCCCAAACGTTATTCCACTGGTCCAAAGCAAAGCTTTATGTTATGTTTTCTTGACCTCTGACACTAGCATGTTGTGAAGACAGGAGAGGACTTGTTTCTAACTGCAGATCATCTTACAGCTTGAGCAAGCCTGGAATTGTAGGAATGTCTTTTTCACATTTTTTGGGCGAAGGAGATTGCTGCAGGAGATCCAGCATGACACTAAGAAGAGTGTAGCAGAAGTACAGTGCCTAGAAAGCAAAGAACTGTGTAACAGGAAGTGCTCTAGCTAATTAGATACATTTCTTAAACAGTGTATTCTGGATTGCTGCAAGTCCTCAGAGAGATGATAACTTGCATCTGTGGCAGTCTTATCTACAGATCCTGAGTTCTCTGAATTCTTCCTGGTAAGCAAAGACAAGCTTGAGGACTCATCCACTTCTTGCTGTCCAAGAGCCTGAATGCCAGTCTATGATGGCAATGCAGAGGCTGAGAGAAATTATTGTTTGGTGATATTTCTTCAGTAACTATTCTGGGGTCACTGCAGTTCCTTGGACTTGACCTTTTTTCTAGTCTTGATATTTTTGACATTTTAAAATATTTCTACTGTAATGTTCAAAAAGTTACTACAAAGGGACAATTTACAAATTATCCACTCTTTTGCTGACTTCTCAATGACAAATAACTATTTTTCCTTAACCTAAAAAGAGAACACAAATAATACCTTCTTGAGAGAATATTGTACCTTTCTCCATTCCACTACAATAGAAGTAAGGTTTTCTTAACTGTAAATTTTTTCCTAGTTTGAGATATTGCATTTTATGGGTTTCTGATTATTTTTATGTTAGACGTCATCTAAACTTGACCCTACAACCACACAGTATGCATGCACTGAGCCTTATTTAGGGCTATCTCGCAGTTCATACTTACGCTGTTTCAAAAAGCAGAAGTATGAGAATTTCTTCCTCACATTACCTGTTTCTTAGGGATTGTAATATGAAGCAAAGGCCATGGAAAGACAAACAATTTAAAAATCTTACTCTGTGTTAAGGGTTTTTCTGCGCTCGCACCCTCATTTCCCCAGGCGAACAGCACTGTCTTTTTCCTTGTCAATCAGAAAGACAGACAGCTTACGGTTACAGGTCTAAAAGATTCATGTCCCTCCCATGGCCTGCCAGCGACTGTGAGCACTATTTCTCATTGTTTTCATGGCTGTGATGTTTAGAACCATTGTGCTGATGTGACTGTTGCAGCAATATCATCATAGGACTAATATAAACCCAGATCTCAGTGAAAGTAAAGCAAAAAGATAAAAGACAGTAGATGAATTTGGGGTTTCCTTGCTCTGCTTCATTTACTCTGTTTCATTCTCTTAGTTTCCTTCTCAGATCATAACTCTTCTATTTAGCCTGGAAACTTCAAGGCTCATCTGCAGCTAACTGACCGTGACTGTGGTCTGCTAGAGAATGGATAGCATAAGTATATTAATGGCCATGTGGTGCTTTCCTACTGGGAAAAGCCATTTTTTAATAGATGTTCATTAATAATATTACCTATTAGTATCCTTGTAGAAAGATATGATGGTCCTGATGATTTCTGACATCATTATGCTATGTTTCCACTTGCAGAGGTATAAGAAAATAAAATCAGCCCTTGTCTAACTCTGTACGCTTATTCTGTGTTAGGCAGTAAACAAAAGAGAAGTGCAATGCTATTGCTGACTCCAAAGATGGGGACAGCAGAGCACAGTTCATCAAATGATGTAGAGTTGCAGAATTAAGGCAAATAAAGGAAAGGCTGTGTCAAGAAAATTGTGCCTTGTGCCTCACCTGTCTTGTAATGTGTAATGACTGCAGTGTTTGGGCCTCACTCACTCGTAAGAAGTTAAGAGAGTGTCTATACTGGTAAACTGAAGCATGCTAAGTGGTTCCCAGACACTGAAATACAATTATCCACACTAACAAATTGTGAGTCTCATTGCTGGTATCATCTCAAACCAGTGAGTTAGCTGTTTTCCAGGCAAGTCCCAGCCACAGCTCAGGGTTAGCATGACAAAGGCAATGTTCCTATCTCCTAACAGAAATGAGTCTGTGCCTCTTCTGCATTGGCTTTCTGGTATGGTACCAAACACCGTCCCAACAGGCCTGTTCATTTCCTCACATCTCTCCCACTAATGTCGTCACCCAATATCCAACAAAACCTTGTTTCCGTGCCATAGAAGGACACCTCTTACTATTTTTTGTACCTCAGATAAACAAACAAAAAACCCCACAAAAATTACAGTGACTGGGCACTGGGTTGGGTCTACATGCTCCTGGTAATGGCAACCATGTGGCTGTGCCTGATGACGGATGGGAAAGGATGGCAAGGACTGAGCTCTGCCTGCGTTTTCTTTGTTTTGCACGACGAGGTTAACTGAGAAGGTGACTACAAGAGCATCCTCTGACACGGCAGTGCCATAAAGAAAACAACAGTGGCCTATACATACAGGGCAGAAGGCGGCCTTCAATCCAACTCCTCTCCCCTTAATCTACCAGACTGAATTAATGTGTCTGGAATATGAGGGCCAGAACATAAAGGACTTTGGAGATCATACCAGAGTGAAAGTCCAAAATTTGCCACAAATGTTTTACATCTTTCGTATTAGTGTTTCTCCTCATACATGCTTAGATCATACCAGCCTTTCCAGAGGCACATCAGCTGGGGGAATTTGCAGTTAAATAGCTAAGATATCGAGGTGTCTCACCTTGTACCTTTTTCTAATTGATAAGTTCCTAATTCTTATCAGAATTTCTTGTTGTTGGTCCTTACTTAATTTTCATTTTAATTTGGTTGAGAAATCTGATCACTGAATTTCATCCTAACACAGTTACTATCAAGATAATCTAATTCTCCTTGGAAGATGCTTTCACCCTCCTACTTTTACATTACTAGCACACATGCTATATTTTACACCAGTCATTAATGAATAGCAGAGAAGATTGTCCCAAGTTGGGTCCTTGTTACAGCCCTAGTAACCTTCCAGCAGTCCAAACATTCTTCTTTCAGCAAAGTCCATTATCATTTCTCTTTAGCTAGTTTCTTATGGCTCTCTAATAATCTTTATGTCCTCCTATTACCTTATAACTTCCCATACAGCACCAAAGCAAATGTTTTACTGAAATATAAATAGATCCAGCAGTGTCCATTGACTTGAAACTGAATATATCAGTCATGATTTATTGTATGAAAGATATTAGATTGGAATGTTTATCTTTTCATATACCATGGTGATTTAATAACATTTTCTATTTTCTTCCAAGATTTTAATTATCCTTTTCTTCAAAGTTTTTTTAAAGCTCTACATACTACTCATCAGACTAATAAGCCTAGTTACTTAAGCTAGAAAGGAGGAAACCATGTAAGTGGTACATTTGCTGTTCTCTGAAGATTTGCTATGATCACGGATTTGACAGGTTTATTAAAAATCCTTCGTAACAATGTCCAACTGTGTGCAGTGTCACCTGCCTCTTCCTGATGCCTTCTGGGAGGGACATTGCAAAGTGTTCAGTTGGAGGACATGAAGATCTTTGTATCTTGCTTTCATCTCAAAGAGTGGCCTCTTCTTTTCCTTCACATTCATTTTCATTAGCTATCCTTTGTTCTCCAATTTTCTGTATCCCATGATCTTTACTGAATGTGAGGCAAATTATTATTTTA
>NW_010234962.1:0-3279 GCF_000690775.1 Eurypyga helias
ACCATTCTTTGATTCTGTGATTCTAAGATAGAACAGGCAACAGCTGGGACAGCTGACCCCAGCTGACCAAAGGAGCTATTCCATACCATATGACATAATGCTCAGCCCATAAATCTGGAGTAAGAAGAAGGGGGAAGATGTTCAGAGTGATGGCATTTGTCTTTCTAGTAATTATTACAAATGACGGAGTCTCCTTTCCTGGAGATGGCTGAACACCTGCCTGCTGATAGGAAGTAGTCAATTAATTCCTTGGGTTTTTTGATTGTGTGCACAGTTTTTGCTTCACTTATTAAATTGTCTTTATCTCAACCCACAATTTTTCTCACTTTTATGTTTCCTTTTCTCTCCCCCATCCCACCGGTGGGGGAATGAGTGAGTCAGTGGCTGTGTGGTACTTAGTTGCTGTCTAGGGTTAGACCACCACACAGGTTCAGGTTTAATGGTGATTACAGGCCTATTCCCAAGATTTAAACTTGACTGAGATGATACAAAGTTCATGTTATGTCAAAAATATTTGTTTTAAATTAAGAAAGAAAAAATGTAGAGAAACCTCATTCTGACAGGAATAATCTTTTTCTCCATAAATCACAGTCTTCTGTTTCCTGGTAGGTAGCTTTTGTGAAAGTTTTACTCATTACTTTAAGATATTTCCACACTGGAAATGAACTGTATTGTTTTATTCATATTTTAGGCATCTTTTAAACTATTGAATACCCCTAAACAAAGAGTGAGTAAAAAAATCCCATGCATCCTAAAGCAGGCATTACATCTGTAGTAGACACAAATAAATAAATAAATAAATAAAAATTATGCTTGCAACTTACTCTTGAGAAATTACCAGTATATTTTTTCTTAACTTTACTTTTCTGTGAGCATTCATATTCATGAAGGCAAAGGGTCAGTTGGATATACGACTTAAGTACAAGAGATTTTTATCCTAGATCCAGATCTAATTGAGGCAGCTGAAATGTGAGCATATCTTGCTTATCCCTGACCTACAATTTCTGTCTGTTCTGAAAGTGAGAATTAGTTTGGTCACCCTGCTGTCAGCCCAGGGCGTCTTCTGACATGAGATTTCTAATACACTGAACAGCACTTTACATTAAGTGGTAGTAATTAGTGGGTCTGGGTAATCAGTTTGACCAGAAGTTGGAAGCATAACTATAGATTATTTGAGGATTCCAGCTGGAATTGCTGACATAGTTACTACTGTTTATTTTCTTATTTGTGAATTCCATAAAAATTAAAATTCTTAAAGCCCAAACCTTCTCCAATGCATATCTGTGTATTTAGTTACAATAAACAGTGCATTCTAGATTATATTTGCTAAAAGAAAGTAAGATTTTAAACCATTTAATAAATAAGGACTGGGGAAAAAAACTCTTAGAAAGTTTCTGCACCCCAGAACTCTGTTCTTCCTGAAAGAGTGCATCACTATATAGAACAATAGATATCCTTGTAGGAGTGTGAAGAACACCAATTCGCGTCATTTTTTACCTCTATTCTAACTTACCATTTGGCGGTTATGTATATTTGTGCTGCGATTGCTCCTTCATTGATATAACAGGGGTGGTAGTACCTGACTTCACAGAATGTTATGTCAATAATTTTTTAAAGCATCCTGACTCTGAGGATTAAATAAATTATTCTTAACTAATGTTAGTAGTATTGCTACATTTGTTAATGCTGTTTGTGTTGGCAGGAACAGGGGCGAGGAAAGGGGGAAAAAGCTGGAAAAAAATGTTAAAAAAACAGTGTTTCTCTACATTTGTTACCCCTGAGTCTTAGAGCAGCTTCTCCCAGACTAATTTTAGTTTTCTATTGCTTCTACCGCATTCATATTCTATCTCTAATTTCCAGGTGCCAATGTACTGTGAAGGAGTTTTCTAAAGGTTTCCCCTGAAAGAAGGGATGCTATTCATCTTACAAGATCTATAGAAGGGTTTTTTTAGAAATTTATGGATTTGAAGGCATATGGTATGTGTTATTGTCTGTACATGTTTCAAATTCTTCTGGGGAACTTTTCACAGCAGTTGTGGAAAAAAAACCAGTTGGTAAGAAAGAGACAGCCCCTTGGAGGGCTGTCTGATGTAACAGAAGTACATAGTTATTTAAAAAGGCTTTCATGATACTCTGCCTTTCTTAACACAGTTGGACACCATACAGATAAAGTACCTGTCAATATCGCATAGTATTCCCCATTTTCAGTGGGCTGTGCTTTCTGCATCTTGTGTATTTCCTTTCCTTTCTCTTCCACCTAATTTTTCTGTGGATTCTGGTGGTTTTGATTGGGGCTTTTTTTGTTTTAATTTAGGGATTTTTTGTGTGTTTCTGTCACTCTGCAGAATTTAGATCTGCCAGTTTAATCCTGCCATTGATTCTCCTTTAAGTAACCTATTACAATACAAATAAACAGTAGACTTGAATTCAGAAGGATACTTTGTATGGGATTAATCTGATAAAAACACGATTTCTACATCTCTACCTGAGACCCCCTGACTTGCCTTTACAGCTGATGGACTGAAATAAGCACTTCTACAACATTTTTCATTTTATCCTGAGACACCCATATACAATGGATCAGGTGACTTCCACCTTAAAATAAACATTTTCCAGCTTGGGAAAGAGGAACAGTGAGGGCCTTAGCATGCAGCTTAGCTACATTAATGCTGCAGAAGTGAAAATAAAAATGTCTATTCTGTGAAAATGAAGGATTGTGCTGGGTTCAGTCAGGAAAGTTAACTCCCTTTACCATGGCTTCTATGAAGCTGTGTTCCTGGATGCAGAGAGCAGCACTGATAAGTTCTTAGCTGGCACTGGGGAATGCCTTCACTGAATTCAAGGTCTTTCTCCGCTTCTGATCCTGCAGCTGCGTTCCCAGCTCTCGCGGTCTCGCTACAGGCAATGTAGGGGACACACAGTTCAGGCACCTGACCCCAACTACCAAGGAAGTATTTAATTCCATAGTACGTCATGCTTGGGGCAGAGGGGAGGAGGGTGTCTGGGAGCTACTACTCTCTCTCTTACTCCCTCTCTCTGGTTCACTCCCGTACACTTGCTAACACTCTCCCTGACTCCTGCGTTAGCTGCTTTGCTAACTCCTGTGCTGGCTCTTTCGTGAGGGAGTTGGTGGGTTTTATTTAGTTTTCCTGGTTGTGCTATCACTGATAGGGTTTGTTCAGAATGAGTTGCGACAACTCTCGGGCTCCAGCCCTTGGGCTGCAGCTCTTGGGCTGTGATTGCTCTCCAGTTGAGGTTCTCAGGCTCTCTGGGTCTGAC
>NW_010234963.1:0-7375 GCF_000690775.1 Eurypyga helias
TCCTGGCTGAATCCAGCACACACCTCTTGAAAATTCAGTTTCTAGTGCACTGCAGAACCCTTCCAGGTTCAGAAGAGACACATCATCCGCTCAAGTACTGCTCCGCAGCCAGTGTGAAACCTGCTTGCCCATGGCGTAACACAGCAATATAATGAGGGTGATATGACCACATTCTGGGGGTTGCATCAGTGAATGGGCGTGCAGCACGATAGAAGCGTGCGAGTTTAGCGCATCTCCAAATCATTCATCCGGCTCCTAAAAGTCCAGACAATGCTCTTATCAGATCACAGACAAGTCTTCTACAGTTGTTGGCAAAGGTGGGCATCCTTTCAGAGTTCAAAAGTACATTTAAACAATTTGGATGTATGCAACACCACTATACCAAGGATGCAGGGAAAGCTTCCAGATAAGTGGCAGGATGAAACTAATTATAATACCAAGGTTAGGATGTACAAGTTAACCCAAGGCAGACGGAATAAGTTTCTCCCTATTCAACAAGCTTTATGCAGCATCTTGGCCTACTCTGTCTTTCAAAAATTGAGAAAATAGAGCTTCACTTACACTTTCTTGGTAGTAAAGTTACACCCCATGCAAGTAAGACTGCTCTTACACTTGCCTGGAACATCATACCAGAACACTGCAAGTCTTCACACCAATCTGCATGGAGTAGGGGTCTAATATATTTTTTTTTAACAAGACAGTAACATCTTCTCCTTTTCTCAGCTATCACAACTCACACTGAGTACACACAAGCTCTGCTTTTGCTAAGGAGACAGCATGAAGAACTTTGGTTTTTTTCCTGTAGAGTACAGTTAGGAGCTATGTAACTTAGTTATGCTTACTACCCTCTGTTCAGACTAACGAAAGTATCTTTTTCTATTGTTCATAATGCAGTTTATCTTTAGAGTTTAACTTGTAGCAGAAACTCAGAGCTGTAACTTCTTTTTTCACAGAGATTATATAATGAGACAGCATTAAAGTTCCCAACTAGCAGCTCCAGACTTTGCGTGAAGTTCCTAAGTACAACTCTAGGATTTATTGCTCATTGCGTACCTACCTAGTGTTGCTAAGTCATGCTGCTGCCTCTTGCTTAAGACTAAATACCAGGTACTATGACTGAATCAGCATCTCTGATCCAATGATGTAAAAGCAGTCCAACTATGGATGATAGGAAGAGTTAATTAACCAATCTCCAAGCAAGTAAGATGCTGGGCTTCTGAAACAGGAGAACTATGCCTACTGTCAGTGTAAGCTGAGTGTCCAATCTCCAAAAGATAAGTTTCAAGCAGACATGGATTTTTTAATTACTGTGCTTTTAGAAGCTATCAAAAGTTAACCTTACTCAGTTCACTAGTAGGTTGCATGAAGGAAACAGGTGAAGCACTCTTAAGTGTCTTCATTGCTTGATAATAAGAAATGCTAAGCCCGCAGGAAGAGAAAGAGCCTGTTTTCAGCAATGGTCCATCCCTACAGCCAGCACAGGCTGGCTATCAGGAACTGCAGTATGAGAGCGCCTGTAGTCTAAAAACTGCTCAATTTCCAAGATGTCAGGGCTTCAACCAGGAGGCTAGAGCTGTCTAGACTGCCTTCAGTAGCTGTCCTTCATCCAGACTTGACCACCAAGGCAAGAGACTAAACCCAGCTCCAGCCATACAGCGTGGCACGCAAAATTTAAGTGTCAGTCCTGTCACAGGAGTTGTCTGGGTGTAGCTTGCAGCAGGCCAAAGCAACAAGCTCAACACATAGCAGGGGGATCAGAAAACACTCAGACATGAGCTTGGAGACACAAACCAACAGTATGGATGCAGGACAAATTATTGTTTATGCATTGAAAAACAGACTGGAAAGAGGGGTGCTTCTACAGCTAGGATAGACCTTTTTTTTTTTTCCCATAAACTGCTTTATTTTACTTAAAGCTTGTACGTTCCACAAAATTCTGCCAAAAGGCAGCAAGCAATGCAAGAAAGGAAGTACAGTTTTATTACTGCTGTAAAGTGTAAGGTCAGTAAGTGCTTGTTAATTACTGCAGTGGCATAGCCTTCATGAGGCTTTGGGAAACAATTTGGTAAAGGCCTAAACCCAATGTTAGAGAACTTGGCAGATTCTGGAAACTTAAAAAGGTTTATTTCTATCCTGTTTGGAGAGTGTTTGTGACCACCATTACTAACTTCTTGCTGTCCAGCAGTAGACTTGAAAGACAATTATTGGAAAGATTTTAGCTTCAAGGAATAATGAAAAATATTTGATATAAAGAGAAGTGAGGTTTTGATCTTTGACATACAGGGTATTTAAGCAGACAACTTAAGTATCGGGGTAGTAGTTTTTCTCCAAAGCTGCATTCTGTTCAGGCATTTCATAGTTCCTTCCACTATGAAGTAGAGAGCACTAGCACTATTGCATGTCAAGTTTCAGCACCTGCAGCTTGAACTCTAAGTAAAACTGGTGTAAAGTTTTATCATGATCCCACATCACACTGGATAGCAATGACATAACCAGCTAGGCTTTTTGCTGATAAGGACCAGATATACTTTCATCAGGGAATCAAAGTATGGGGGCTTGTCCACACTCAGGGATCCAGAATACCAGATCCAGATGTTATACAGATGCTCTTATAGGTTTCCCAGGTTGAAGTTTGTTAGGAGTTACAATATCTGGCACTCCCAGAATTATTCTGGACCAGGAATAGCACTTTGTTCTATCATTAACTGTGTGCTCTCTTCCCCTTCCAAAAGGGGAAAATGAAAAGCCAGTTCCTAGGTTTGGCTGCGACAACCTTGTGGTGCCATGCCAAGGCTTTTAGAGGCTCCTCAAGGAGCCAGAACTTACAGAAATGAATAGAATCTAGGTGGTAGAATTCCTGTGGATTTAGCACCCATGACCCACCCAACTCACTGCCACAGAAGTTGCATCAGTACTCCATGATCTGAAAGATCAGTAGTATGTACAAGCTAGAATCCCAAAGGACATCAAGCAATGTGATCAGGCTTTCCCCTCCCTTATGAAGAGTGAGTGACTTAGCATGGAAGTCACACATGGCTGCAAAGCAGCTGTTCAGAGTCAGTACAGAACTGCAGTACTCTGGAAACAGAGGCATTCATATGGAAAACAGAGTAGCACAATCAGTACTGAAATCTGTGTTCATATGAGAACAGAACCTGAAAGTACTCAGCCAATTTGAGGCTACATCTTAAAAAAAAAAAAAAACAAAAAACAAACAAACAAAAAAAAACCACACAAAAAAACAAACCACCAGAACAGAGTAGACTAGGTTAAACTACATCTTCCGAGTTTGCTTAGGTGCACTGGCACCTTTTACAGCAAAACCATATTACAACCTCTATAAGGCACCCAAACACCCTTGAAAAGCATTGAAGCAGTTGACTTCAGGAAACAGCCAGTTTGACCAACATGTACACTCCATGTTGGTGGTACTTCCAGAAGCACAGGGCACATCCACTGCTGACTCTGCTGGAGGCTTTCCAGGCCAAGGCAGCATTGCTTCCACAGCCTGTAGACGATCAGTGTAGCACCTGGTCTGACCAGCTGTATTGGGTGTACACAGCGAGGTTTTGGTAGCAGCATGGTGTAGAGGTGGCCTCAGAGGAAGTCAGGGGCTGTCCTGTACTCGACACAGCTGGTTCTAGAACACACCCACTGCAGACCAAATGTGAGCCCATCAGCTAAGTTGGTGATGTCTCGGAAGACATTTAAAAGGCAAAGTGTCACATGGCAGAGGGGAAGGTGTGAGAAGCCACAGTAAGAATAAGGTCAGAGAAGGAGGTGCTCTGGATGCCAAAGCAGAGACTCCTCTGCAGCCTGCAGACAAGACCATGATGGAGCAGGGATTGCCCTGCAGCCCATGGAGAGGATGCTATGCCAGGGCACTTGGACATTTCCTGAAGGAAGCTGCAGCCCATAGTGAGCCCAGGGTGGAAGAGATTGTTTCTGAAAGATTCCAGCCCATGGGAAAAAACAATGCTGGAGCAGGGAAAGAAGTGAGGAGGGGTCTGGCAGCTGGGCAGAGTCAACCAACCACACCAGCAAGGAGGGAAGCAGAAAACCTTCCCAATTTGCAGATTTTCGGCACCATCCTCACACTTCAGCTAAGAACCGTCCATGGCATTTGGTCCCATGAATAACTTAGTGCCATCTTGCTTGTCACAAAATGTGACTGTAGCATAAGTGAACTTAAGAAATACAGGGATAGTTTGAAACCTAGAAAGGAAGCTTTCCCTGGCATAAGTGAATAAACCAGCAAGCAAATCAACCAAGGGAAGGAATGCAATTAAGTGAATGCAAGTGATTACAGTTCTGTTTAATCTTGTCATGTTGACTGACACCAAGTCAGAGGTTCTGAGCTCTCCCATCTTCCCAGGAGAACGACTGACCTTCAGACTGAAACAACCATCATCCTTTTTGTTCTTCTTTCCTAGGCTAAGAGGTTATATTGCAATTGCCAGAGTGGATTACAAGCCTCAGCTAAGACAGACACATCAGTTATTCAATCTTCCACAAATTGCCTCTTAGTAGCTTGTAGTGTTTGTTGAATCACTGCCATTTGAGTTTTAAAGTGGGATGTCTTTACAATCTTACTCAATTTCCACAAAGACTTCCCCCAAAGGGGAAATCACACTTAAAGAGAAGCTTCCTACAAAGTCCTGTCTGAAAGCAGGAGGTCCAACTAAAGCTGCTCAAGCTGAGCAGCCCCTGCATCCAGCACTAGATCTCACACAGGTGTTGCTGTATAATACACCTAAGAAATATTCCCAGGAGCCAGTTGTACATGCTAAGCATCATCAACTGAGAGCACTATGACACTGGGTACCATCAGCTTCCTCCCCAGAAAATACCTAAGACAGAGGCATGTCTCTCCCTAAAGTAAGGGGACACTTCCTGGTACTTTCCCTTCACTTCAGGGACCCGGAGCTCCAAGCCAAGTGCTCAAGATAAATAAGCAGCCAGACAGCAGCACGACAAGTTTCAGTTAAGGAGTCGATATTGCAACCCAGCAACTGCTGTATCAGCAAGAATAAGGGCAGAGCTTGGGAAGGAAGAAAGTAGTCCTTACTCTTTGGGAAAGGAATTTTTCCTCAAACCCTGCCCACTGCTTATTTTAAGAGGCTTCCTCTATTCAGAGCCATCAAATCCTGACTGCAGTCTGGTACGGGGCATTAATTAAGCAAGCTTGAGTGTCAGCATTTATAAATGCTGTCTTCAGTACCTTGTTGAATCAAGTAGTGACTTCATTCAGATGCTTTGTGTAAACAGTGCCTAGCACTGGTGTCAATCACTTCACAGCAAAACAGATGCCAAGCAAGCCTTGTATTTTTACATCAGCTTCTGCTAGTGAAACAAAAGCCACTAGTAAGTCCCACTAAAGCAATTTTAGATAAGGATGGTTCTACCCATCTGAACACTGGCACGAGATTTAACAAGATTATCTCTTCTCACTACATCCTAATTGGTTGCCTTAGGAAACACATGGATATGCATGAACATTAGTCTGCCATACAGTGAAGAGTTGACATGCTTGGCTTAGGTTGTTTGTGGTAATCCCTAGGTCTGCTTTCTAATAAATACTAACCAGAGTCAAGCCAAAGATAACATTTATTTTGTCCTCTTAATCTAATGTGACCTCATCATATCTATCATCAACCTCCTGGCACTTCCTGAGGCCAAGTGCTTGTATTCTCCATGGTTTCATGCAAGGCAAAGACAAGGAAGAAGTGAAAGTCATATTTAGCTTTTGCTCTGACATGCTGCACTTAATCACTGCACTGAAAGGTTGGTTACAGCTCTACACCTGAGAAGATTTTATTAAAGCTAAACAAACTAAAGGAAAGCATGATGAGTAGAAAAAATATATGTGCAGTTTAACTTGATTTACTTGCCCCAGTGATTTCCAAAAAGCATGAAGTTAGACTCCATTTTGCCAGGAAGAAGGTTTCAGGCAGGGTCTGGGAAGAATGACCAAGTTCAGAACTGTTCTCCCGCTCCCCTTGCCCTGACACAACATAGGCGCACACACACAGAGGGGTCTGGACACCGTGAAAAAGCTAGTCAGAAGTTCTTCCTCTACAGCTACTCTCAAGGTGAGATTATCAGTGGGCAGATTAACTTGGAATTAGTGAGTGGAGGCTCCCCACTTAAGGTCAGATGTGGATATTTTCTTAATAAAAGCAATAATGAGCTAAGAGTTGTTTGGGATACCTGAGAAGGTACCAAGTTTAAACAGGAAAGCCAGTCACTGTGCTAGGATCCTTCCCTATGTTTAAAAAAAAAGGTAGGAGAGAGATACTTCTGGAATTCAATATTCTTTGCTACACAGAAAAACCTGGTGACAGCTGAAGTTAGACTTTCTATGTGGGACTGTCATTCACTTGACAGCACAAGTGTTGCTTATGGTTTTTAAAGCTTCAACTAAAAATCAGATCCTTCTCTTAGCAAATTGCATGGGATTCTCCTACTGAACTCTTCCCATCTATTCCGGGGCTCCTGGGGGTAGAAAGTCTGTGGGTAAAGCAATTGTGGAAGCTTTTTTATTTTTAGTTTGTCTTCATGCCAGCAGAACTAAAAGCAAATTTTGGAGCCTTTTAGGTAAATCCTTAGAGTTCCACCAGGAAACTTGGAAAAAACCCCTTAGTTTACTTCTAACTCTCAGCAGCTATTCAAACTAGATCAGAGTAAAAATCTTTGGGTTCAAAGTGTCATTGTCATAAAACTGGGTCAGTTCCAGAGATGAAGGGCAGGTTTTGAGAACACTCAGATTTAGTCAAGCATGGTAGATTTTTCTTGCCACTCAGTTCCAATTTCAGCACCAAGAAACCCTAGTGTTCTAGAAAATGGTATTTCTGAAGTTAACTCTATAGGCAAAACTCAGTTTGGAAGTGGGACTGCTTTTGGGTTTTTTTTAGATACTTTCATGCAAGAACCACACACACAAACCAGGATACCTTCATCCTCCTAAGAAAACAGCAAACAGCTGCACATTATAGATGTTGGTCCATAAACAGATTTTTATTAAACAGACAAGTGTTTTTTTCCCATGGGTGCTTTCACATACAGAGTAGAAAGCTGCAAACCATATACTGCAGCATGTTGATGAACAGAAGCTAGCTTCAGTTCCAATACCACGGTCAAAGCACTTCATGTGAAGAGGTACTTCTGTGGTGAAGAACAGTTCAACTTTTCTGTTCCCAACCCAGCTAGTTTGGCACTCCTTTAGGTATCTATCATTCACAATAAAAATCCCAAAATTCAGATAGTCTTATTGACAATTAAGGAAAAAGACAAGAAAAGCATCAGCAGCCCTAGTTACACACTGATTGCTTCCCACACCCTGCTGAAGACACATCCTTGTCTCAAAACTGGAGAG
>NW_010234964.1:0-12302 GCF_000690775.1 Eurypyga helias
ACTCTTTCCTGGCTGAATGCAGCACGTATTTTCAATAGAATTCCTTGTGCCAGCTGTTAACCTGTTCAGTGTGAAAGGCCACAGCTAAAAGTAGCATTGCTGTCATGAGTCCCACATTCGATGGATCACCTAGTAAAAATAATATTAAAATGTATTGAGTGAGCTACCCTCATTGCATTCCCTGTGTCAGTCCCATTTGGGAAGTTTGTTTAGCGTGGAAGGCTGGCAAATTCAGAATACTGGCTACTTGATCAAAATTTTTAGTGGCTTTGCTACATTTAAAGAAATTAAATCATTACAGCAGTTCACTGTAAAACAAAGTGTGTGTAAAACAAATGTAGTTGTCACCTTGTAGTGGATTTCAAGAAAATGTATCAAGATGCTGATCTTCTTGGCTTCTTTCCTTTGTTCCTTTTTGCTTGCTTTTTAAGGGCAATTTTGTCACTTGCAACACGTGATACTAGCTTATTCTGATACTGCTTTTCTGCTCTTTTTTTTTTTTAAAAAGTCTCTGAGGACTGATTTCTCCATAAGCTGTGAAGTCTTACTAACAAACCAGAGCTACCGAGAGGAAATCTAATTAACAAAGATGCAGTCTGTGTTCGTGAGACCTTTGAATGATGTAAAAGCATTCTAAAGGTTCTTCTTCTTCCCTGTACCGTTTCAGGCAAGGATGATATGGATATGTGTGAGCTGAATCTTGAAGAGACTGGCTTAACTCGAAAGCGAGGCGCTGAAATTTTACCGAGGCAGTTTGAAGAAATTTGGGAGCGCTGTGGAGGTATCCAGTATCTTCAAAATGCCATCGAAAGCAGACAGGCTCGTCCTACGTACGCCACAGCGATGCTGCAAAACCTGTTGAAATGAGCGGCCGTTTTGCACGGCGGCGTTCGAGCGGAGAACCCTTGGCTGTGATACAAAGGGAAGAGTTCCTCTGTGCAGCAGAGGACATAAGCGATCTGTAATCGTAGAGAAAATAGAGATGTTTAATATAAAGTGAACAGATTTTATTAATCATGTGGTTTGTTAATTTGTACTTTATGATGTTTAATTTGTGTAGTGAGCTTCATTAGGTATGAGGACCTTGAAGAAATTTCAGTGTAGTTTGTTGCGTTTTGTTTATACTGTTGCATTTTCTGTAGGGGTTTCTGTTGTAACTCTTAACACTCCTAAGCAACCTGTCTGTACTTGGGTACATATTGCAGAGAACTGTATTGCAAGCACCTGTTTGTAAAATCCCCTCTTTAAAACACTGAATCGTTGGCTTCAAGTGGTGGCCTAGTAAAGAGGGAGGGTATGCTGTTTCTAATAACTGGAATCGTGAGGCCTTAGCTTTGACTTCTGTTCTGGAGAAGTTGGAGTATACTTTTATATAATCTGTGACATTTTATGTCCTGATTTGAGAACTGCTTAGTGTCTGTATTTACTGACTTTTTCAGAAACCGGTGGGAAACCTCCTAAACTTGACCCCCAGGAGTTCTTATGTAACCCATTCTCTGTCTTCTTTTAAGAGAAATGGTTTTCTGTACATTCTAAGAACATCGATATATGCCAATAGTGTGTAATACTGGAGTTACTCAAAGAATGTACTGCTCATTAGGGCTTATGCCACTTCCCTCTTAGTTTCTATTTTCTCTTTTAAGTACAAATTTCCTTTAGACTTTTAGTTTTCTGACCAATTTCCATCAGGAATTCTGGAACAGTTTGTTTATCCAGGTAGTGTAATTTCACTATGTTATGCAAAATCACCCAAGACTTGTATCTGGAGGCAAATAAGATTAAGGATAGCATAAGGGAAATAAGTTCAGCTTTTTGGTGGCAGTGTAACTTAACTGAATATTGAGGCCTGAGCCTCGGACATCCTGTTTGTGTTAATTGTAGTGAGTTGCTCAAGGTCTGTACCTTTTGTTAGACTGTATAAAAAATTTGGTCCAGTAACGTGATGCATCATCTTCACGCTCTGTGCTGATGAAATGCCTGCAGTTCTTAGGATACTGAAATACCATAGCGATTCTGACACTGGGCTTTATCTTAATCTCCTCTGTCAAATTTCATAACTTGTATTGGTTCCCTTATTGCGCAGTTGGTTTCGGGAGTGTTTGTGGGTGGGAATTACTGATTTCATACAGTTTAAGATGCGTCGTGTTCACTTATGTGCACGTTGTTTCACCGTGCTGGCCGTTATTTCAACAAATGAAACTTGATTATTTATTATCTCTCTGATAGGAATTCAAAATATAAGTAGCTTGATGTCCAGTTACTTATTCAGGCTGATTTAGGAAGTCTTGCTCTGTGAATTGACAAAGTTTGCTTACACTACAAAACAACTTCCTCCCTGTTTACTCAGTTTGAAACCTCTTGGAAACTTTAGTTTTTAAATGCATAAATACACTTAGTAACTTTGAAGAGGTACAGTTGTGTAGCACAGAGGAAACTCATGATGCAGATACATCATCTTGCATGCCAGAGTCTGCTTGTTGTTAGGAACGCGCTCCTTCCCCTAGCACGTGTGGAGGCAGTGGGGTGACACGCGAGGACTCCGCTGCACCAGGGAATCTCAGCTTCGCTGTGTCCCACTCTGCGTTTTGGTCATGTGACTGCAAAGGAGAATACGTTTCCATTGTACCCAAACAAGTTCTTCACCGAAGCACTAGTTTTTGGCCCGAGGATGAAAGGAGAAGTGTGTCAGGCTGCTGGCTAGCAAGCTCTGTACAGACGTGGGCAGCACTGCATGAGTTTCAGAGTGCTGCTGAACAAAATTGGGGTTACTGGGGTTTAACGTGTTACTGAACGGGAACCAAAGTTCCGGTCTCCAGAAGCTTAGTGCTGCAAGAAGCTGTGATTGCCCACACGATATTGGGAAGAAGAATCTCTGAGCTGATAGGGCTGTGATGCCTTACCCTGTATTTATGACTGTCTAGGTTTAAGCTCTTGACTTAACACAGTCAGTCTCAGCTTATAGAGATAAAGTGGATCTTATGAGGCTGAACATGGTAAGTACAGAACCTCAGTACTTCAGTGTGAGTGTACGTATATACACATATATACGTTTAAATATTTCAGTATATATATGTGTAAACATGCTTGTGGGGAGCTTAAATAAAATTAACTGCATTTTTCTAGTCTGTTCCTTTGATTATGCCAGAATTTCCTTGTCTGGCATCAGAAAGGAAATTCATTTTTCAGAATGGGGCGTGTGGAAATTCTTATTAGCTCAGATTGTTTAGTCATTTAGTTGTCAGGAGAACAAAGCCGACTGAAATAGTGGAAGAGGAACTGGTGGCTGGATGCTCTCAAGTGAGGGTTCCCACCTCTCTGCTTTGCGCCAGCAGTATGCCTGAGGCAAGCAGAAGGTGCAGTCAGAAAAATCAGGGTGCTCTAGTTTTCACAGTGGCGTGTTTCCCCACTCCCCCTGCACCAAAAGCAGCATCTGCCTTTAGTTTTACCAAACATTTTGTGCAAGAAAACTGATTTTCAATTAATTTCAGATACACACTTTTTTTTTTTAGTCAGGCAATATTCAGCTGCTTACTGATGGTTTCTGTTGTCCCATCTGCGGGATACTAATGATACTGTTGGCTGAGGGGAGAGGGTTGATCTGTAGGATTGTAGTACCACCTAATGCCCTTCTGAATCTACGGTTATAGAGAATGATGTATTTTGGTTTTTAAAGCAAAAAGGTAAATATGTTGCCTTGGTTCCGTGTTTGATTTTTACAAAAGAATTCTTCCTGCCTCTTGGCAAAGCTGTGCGTTATAGTTGAGAACTTCTGCCTGAAACACTCCAGAAAACAAAGGAGAGGAAGAGAACCAACATGCTAGGTGACATTCCTGACTGGGTGACCCGGGAATGTGAATTTTCTAGAGAGTGCTACTTCCAGGATCACAGGGTCATAAAATGCTTGTCTTTTCATCCACTCTGTTTTTCTTTACCTGGTGGAATCCTTTGGGGTTTTCTCCAAAATCTTTATTTAAAGTATTTAAATGACCTCCTAATACTGTACTGAAAATTAAAAAGAAGAAATAAACACGTTCCATGTTGAAATCTTGTTTGTCTCTCTCACCATTTTGTCTGTAAAGATTTAAAGCATAATAAGTAAGGGTAAATTAAGTTATGAGGGCTGGAAGGATTCCTGTGCTGGAACGGCCTGCTGCTTTGCTGTCAGGTGGTTGAGGTATTTAAAGCCGCTCTAGTAAAGATTTGGTCTTCACTTCCTAAGGTAAGTGTGCTGCTGAAATACCATTCTCATATTAAAAAATACTGACTTTGTTATCATACCTCATTTCTCTCTATTTGTTGAAACAGGTATCTTTTTAGTGTTATTACTATTTTTTTGATCATTGTTGCTGTTACTTCCAACGTATTCATGTGCCACGCTGTGTGCTGTTTGCATCTTGTTTGGTCTAACCCGGGAGGATCAGCGAGTAGTGAATCCATTTGCTGTTTGAGTTTGCACGCTGCAGGAAGGGCTTTAATGTTTGGGGTGGGGGTGTTGCGTTGCTTTTCTTTGGGTTGGGTTTTCTTAGAAAAAAATATGTTGTCAAACTCTCCTGTTTAAGGGCCACATCAGAGTGATATTTTTTTTAAATGTTAGAAGGTTGAAGTACTTCAGACTTTGGTATCTAAGGAGATAGAGTTTTGTGTCGCTCTCTGTACGGCTTTCATTTCCAGCTGTAGCTTTACAATGATTTTAAGACAATGCGATGTGTTTTCGTGTGAGATTAAACACCAGTTCAATTCCCTGTGAAATTTTCCAGTAAATAGTTTTATTCTGTTTTATTGAAATACAAAAGGCTTACATCCAGCAAGTATATTTGGTAATTAATAGTTGGGAGTGATAAATACAGTAATGAATAATCATTATTAAAATACACATTTTAAAATTACTTCATTTTTTTAATCTGACTGGTCATAACTAGTGTAAATTGAAATACACTAAACACATACAAAAATACATTTGCAATGAAAAAGAAAAAAGGAATGCTGTCAGCATTCCGAACTTACATGAGCAATAGTGAAAAGCTAACGTGTCGGCAGGGCTGACTTCAGTGCCCTGCAAGAAGTAGTCTTAAAGTAGGGTTTTCTTCTGGAGCGTGACCGTGTAAGACCGCATCTTGGGTTTCTTTTTGTGTTTGTTTTTTTTCTAGTTAAAGTAAGTAAAAATACTATTTCAGCTGTAGAAACCCAACCTTGTATTCTTGGTGCATTGCCTTCGCTTGTACACCATCAGCAGTTTTGGTGGCTCTGCAGGCAGATCTGCTGGCGCAGTTAATTGTCCGGAATTCGTAAAGGGTTCCTTTGGGCGTAGGTCATAAGGTAACCTAAAGCTTGGACCTCGCTGCGGTAACCGTGGGGGGTGCATAGTAAAAAGAGCTGTCACTGACGTCGGCTGCTGTCCCGGACAGGTGGAAGTCTCACACCTGAATGAGGAGCTGTCGTCCTGCGTAGTCGTCGACTCCGGAAGCTCGGTTTCAAAGTACAGCTTCTGGTGTGCACCAGGCAGCGGGCGGCACGCCAAGGTTACACAGCACAGCAGCACAGCCAGACTCAAGAAAAAGATGTTCGAGGTAAAGTAGCGCTCGTAAATCAGGATTGTGGATGCATGGAGCGTAAATTACGAAGCCTATAAAACACCTAACAGCCACCCCATGTCTGCTTAGATTTCTTCTACAGAAAACTAATAGCAACCTCGCGGGGTTATTGTGTGTATACCGACTTCCAAGTGTACGTGCGTATGTGCAACTCTGTCCTCTCTTTGCTCCTGGGCGGGTGCTTCTGAATATAAATCTCGTGTGCTGAAAGGATGAGGCTGCAGGTGCTGCGCCTCAGCGAAAAGTTTGAAGTCTCAGGATGAGACAGTTTAACCGCCTCCAGAAATTAAGCCGTGAAGTGTATGTGTACATCATGTGTTTATTAATGGGAAAATGGGAATCTGGTGTTCATGGAAACCATTTAAAACAATAATCTCAACTTCTATGTGATTTGCAACATGAGTGTTGTAGGGAGAGAACGGAAAAGTTCCCAAATGCTTTTGAGATGGCCTGCCGTCACTGACAGCTCTTATTTGCGGGTTTGCCGCTTACATTAGCGTGTGAGGAAGGTTAATTAAAGGGTATGGAAGTGCGGTCAAGCTTCAGCAATACTTTTACCAGAGTGGCTGTGACATCAATATTGGAAAAAGTCACTTATCAGCAGAAGCTTTTTCTAGCACTCGGCTCTTAAATAAAGGTACTGTTAAGATGGGCAAGCACTGCGTGCTCATTCATCTTAACACTGGTGACTTCTTACGAGGCAAATTTTGGACGTGGTCAAATAGTTGGCCAACAAGGTCATGTTGTTTTTCCTTAATAAAACAGATTTGTTTCATGTGTACTGATTTTAGAGCTCAAGTGTTCTATCTTTAGGAATCCTTGAATTTTTTTCATACACATAATCAACCTGAAGTCCAGTCCTGAATAATTCAGACCTTCTTTTCTGGATACCTGGAAGAGAAACTCTCATAAGACATATGAAAAGCGTTTTTGAGTTTGAAACTGTATTATTTATCTACTGCTAACAGCCAAGATGTCACTAAAATCTGTTGAGAGAATCTCCAGTTCATTGTAAGGAGAACTGAGTGAATCATGAAGTTATTTTTTACATACTAAATCATTGAGCTCAGAGTAAAACTACTATTTTTCTTTCCTGGTATAAGAGTGCTGTTAAGATGCCTCTGTATGAAATAACAAATGATTACCACCGATAGCAGAACCTGAAGAACATATTTTTGACTGTAAAATAATGAGAATGCAGCAGAATTCTTCTACAAAAGAAGCTGTGTCTAAAGTATCTGCCAGATTCACAGCTACAGCAGACCTGGGCTAAAAGAATCTTTGGGATATTCAGCTTCTCTGCACCGTTTTAAGGTATTCTCGAACTAAGAGCGCAGCACTTCCGCCTCTGCATGGTGTTTTAGGTTTTCCTTCCCCCGTGATCCTGGTAGTGAAATGCTTGATCTCTGGTGCTGATGGGGGAGCTCTCTAACGGGCCAACTTGTACTGCTGTTGGACTGTTTTAATCCAAAATACTGTTTGCGTGATGAGCCAAGTGCCTGACGGGAGGATGCAACAAATGGCAGTCTTCATTTTCTCAAAGCTAGTGTCAGTCATCTTTCCTGCTGGCTAAGAGTCAGGTTTCCAGAGGATCGTGCAATGTGTCAATTACTGGTTTTGATGGGCAAAGGATAATGCATTTTCTGTATCGCTTAGGGAGGATCTGTAAGGAGTTTTAGGCTTCATCTGAATTGCCTCAGATGAAGAGGTCTTTGTCCTGTTGATTAGGTTTGGCATTATGAAACAAACTGCCGTCCTCTTCTCCAGTGCTTTATGTTATATTACTGGGCTATTTTGTGTCAAATATTTCTGGATCCTCTAAGGTTTTACCTAGGTTTGTTAAAACTGATTTTCTGGGGTATCTTGTGCAGCACGGTTCATTTGCGAGCTTAGGAAAGTGTGTGAAGACTGTTTAGATGAGATCTGTTTTCTTTTCAAGAAAAATGGTTAGATCCATTACTGAATTTTGCCAGATAACCTCTTGAAAAAGAGGCCTGCTCACCTAAAATGCCATGTACGAGCAGAAGTAAGTGAGTTTATAGAATAGCATCCATTAGATCCATTATTAGACTTGACAGACAGCTTGACCCTTGCAGCTTAAAAGCAATGGGCTCTGTTTTTCAGCACCTGTGTCACTGGGCATGGAGTGTCCAGCAGAGTCACTGACAGGGACAGCAGGCAGTACAAGAGGAAAGTTGCGTTTGACTGAGGTGGTGCCTTCAGCTTTCACCTCCAAGGAGCACAGAGCACGTGTAGGTGAGGTAGGCAGCAGAGAGTCAGATCAGCAGGGTCGTGTAGAGAACTGTGGCATGTTTGACTCCTAGCCACAGTAGGTCACCTGGACTTGTTGGCCTCCTGTGCCTGTCTGAACGGGCTGATCCGCTCAAATGTGTAACTTCTAGCTCATCGGCACATTCTGCTTTGGCCCCAGGACTCTTGCAGTCATTTTATTCCTCACCCTACACAATGTTTGGGGCAAGACACGCCGAGTTCCGGGAGACCTAACCACCTAGGAAGGTAGCTGGGGTTCTCAGCGCCCTGCTAGAACTTGTTTTTCCTACTGAGCTCAGAGAGAAGGAAGAGCAAGTTGTTCCCCTGGACGTGAAATGTGTTTGTTCATTCCTGGATGGCAGATTGGGTAAAAAAAGCAGCCAACACCCCCATGCTCCCCAGGTAACAAAGTTTTGCAATGATTTTCCAAGTAGTGACCCTACAACTCAACTAGAGAATTTTTTCATTATTAGAAAGGAATTGGAGGTTATTTTCAGCTTCTACTGGAACTTAATGCTTATTTTCATGTACACTTTCGTGAGTGCTGTACTTACTATAGATAACATTGCCCAAAAGGCTGTCACTCTTGTCATTACACATCGTAAAACAAAGCAAACCAAAATTTAAAGATTGGGATTTTCAGATTGGCCTCAAAGTTCTGGACATTCACCTGTCCTGAAAATTCAATTCAAGTGCTATACTTTGTTTTAAAGATCCCGCCCCCAAAGGGGTACGGAAGTGATGCCCTTGGTTTTGCCTACCAAAAGCTGTCTGCCACATATATTTTTCCTCCTCCTCATCTTTTTCCGAGTTGTTAAAAATATGTTCAACATGCAAAGTAAACACTCATTTAGAGCCACTTTATTTTGTGGCAGTCTCTCTTCTCAGCTAAATTAATTTCCTTAACTAGATTGTGAGAAGAACTTTGTCAATATACTTCTGACAATTCAAATAGAGTCTAGATGACACAGGCCAAGTTTTCTCCAACAGATGTGCTGTTTGATTTCTTTCATAAAATATTTAACACTTCTGTAAATAGTAAGTTTAAGTAGTTCAGCTGGAAAAAAGTAGAGTTTATTGGTCTACAATTGCAGACACATTTCTTTTAAGATGGGTGTAAAATACTAATTGCAAATGACTGTGCACGTTTTTGTCAACAGTGAATCCAATTCATTCTCAAATTTCTCCTAACAGCTCCTCCCTGATGACTTCTCGTTTTCTATCGTGACATTCCAGCCCCCTATTGTAAGCTCAGTCTGTAACTGTCATCTAGGCCTGGGCAGGAATCCTCTGGGCGATAAAGATCAGCGAAAATAAATCTTTCCCGATGGTATTGTTACTTGTTCCTTTATCTGTGTAATCATGGCTGTCCTAGCTCAAGCCAATGGTTGATGTATCCTGGGATCCTGTCTCCTCTGGTATATACATGGGCTGCCGGAGCAATCCCATACCCATACTCCCCTCGATAACAGTGGGTGCTAACAGCTATATTAAAATCTCTTTGCTCCTAATCGGGCTGTGATTCAAAGCATGAAAATGGCAAGGTAAAAAAAGCTTTTTTGTCTTACCTTTCAAGACAGACAATCAGGCAATTTTAGAGAATTTTTTGACTCAGGTTTTCTTTGGTTTTCTTTTTTTTTTTTTTTCCCTTCTCTCAAAAGATACAAGAGGTGTCCTCTACATGAAATAACGTTTGAGATGTGAGCAGTATTCTGCTCAAACTGGAATTCCTGCTCACTCAAGGTCAGATGTACCTTAAACAGGCACAAGTTATTTTTAAATGGTCTGTTATTCCCATTAAAACCTCCCTTTCGGTTTGTGTTTTGCATTGCCTTTTCATTTTAGATGCTTCTTCTTCAGGTGTCTCAGTGCCTGCCACGAGAGCAAATGGATGTACAGAATGGAACTTGGTTGCATAAAAGCACTTAAGGAGGGATTGTTGTCGTCATATCAGGTATCCAAAGAAAAATGAGCTTTTCTTTGTATGGAATTAGTACAAAGAGGCTTCCTGGTTGCATTCACAAATGGGAAACAACGGAATTTTAAAACTCTAGGAAATACTCACTAACCTTGGTTTTGTCTGGCTGATGCTGGAAATGAAGAATTTCAGAGACTAACTTGTCAGTCTTGGCTTTGTAAACTGGTCCGGTGATCTACAACAGTTAAAAGAAAAAAAAAAAAAACCACAAAAACCCAACAAACACAAGATTAGTTACTTCACAAAATTGCGGACGCACTCAGATAAGATGGACCGCCAAAGCCATGCAAGAGAGCTGTAAGAAAGGGAGAGCTGCAGTCAGGTTATGACACCTACGCGGCAGGAAGTGTGGAAAGCAAAGAAATGAATTAGTATTTTTAGTTCTGAAATTGCCAAGCAAGAACGAGAACCCGCTTTGATTTCGCTGTTAATCTGTGAAGATGGGCCTGTTAATTGAGGTGGGGCTGATTGCTGAGGGGTAAGCAAAGGATTTCCATGCATTTTACCTCCACGGTGAATTGTGTTTTCAAGTTCATGTAATGCCTCGTGATCCCTGATCTCTGAGGAACTGACACAAGCACTTACACTGCAAGCCGCATGGCAAAAGCTAGTCATGAGCTCCTCACGTTCGAAAGCAGGGTTAATCCTGACAGCATTTTCTGAATTGCAGCGGTTGGGAGTAGGACTTCTACAAGGCAGAACGTTTTTGTTTAGGTGAGATTTTGAATTGCCAAAGGAAAAAAAGAAAAAAAAAAAGGAATATTTTGAAATGTGAAGAAAAAGATTGTGAGCAGCTTACTGCAAATTAGAGTTTCTTTTGCTTTTTCTTCTTAACTTCATAATTAAAATGATGAAAAGGAAAACAAGGCTTAGTAAGCCTAGAATGAGAGGTTTAAAAATGAAGGGTTGTGTGGGTTCTGGAGCAAATTTTGCACAGCGCTGTCCTTGGTAAAGCTCGTGTCTACGTACAGGGCATCTAAAATGGGGAGAGGAAGAGAAAAATGTACAGAACCTGAAGGCAGAAAATAGAGTACCTCCAATGAAAACAACGGAAAATCTGCAATTATATGCAAGCACAGTATTCCCCATACAATTAATTGTTAGGAGCCTGTACGAAATAACGTCGTGACCTCTGTGATAATAGAGGAAAGAAAATACCCTTAGATTCACGAGAGCAAGTGTCAGCTAAAAAGGCGCTGATATGTTCTTTGCCAACCTACACATTTTAAGGAAATTATGCATTTGGAACGTTTCTGACAAATTTCTAGCCCCACAGGTGAAGTTCAAATAACAGCAGTGGTTTAGAATCTTAGACGTTCAGGTGTGTTTAGGAGTAATGTGTAAACATGTCTTTGAGGCCTATATCCTGTTTATTGGTGATTTTAATCTGACTAGAAAGGTCTGAAATGAGAGCGCGACTACAAGTAGCTCCCTTCGAAGGCAAGGGAGAAGGTTGGCATATTATATATGAGAACACAGGGGCTCTAGTTAGTGGAAAAACTAGCTTGGTTCTGAGTAAAATCACAAAACAAGTGCTTGACTAAAGCAAGTAAGTACGAGGCTGTAATTTTCTCTCTGGAGACTGTAGAAGTTTTGGCAAGCTGTCGGTCTGAGACTAGCAATAAGTTTGTAACTTCCTAAAATTCACAAAAAGTTTCATTTATTATTCTTAATACTTTATTATTAATACATTATTACTGTACATCAAGCCAGGCCTTTCTGACAGGGAAAGGTGTTATTTTCCTTAGTGTGTTGGTCTTGGAGGACTAGGACATACCCTTTGCTACTTCTGTCAAGTTTTGAAGAAGATCTCTTTAGTTCACAGGCTGATTTCTAGCAGCTGCCCTACTGTGATGCTGCAAGTCAGGATTTTAGCAGTAACTGTGGTGAATTCAATATAATCTTCTGTTATAATTTCTTTAACGAACACTGCAGAAAATGAATTAAGGCAGTGTGCTGGTTTTAGTCACAAAAGGGTTAATATTCTTCACAGTGGCTGGTCTGAAGCTGGGTTTCTGGATTTACCCTGAGAAAAGTACTGATAAGGTGTCTTTTTAGCTGGTGCTGGGGAGTGCTTGCACCAATTCAGGGTCTCTCTCAGCTTCTGACTCCTGATCCTGCAGCGGCATCCCCAACTCTCTCACTGCAAGCAGCGCGGGGGGACACACAGTTCAGACAGCTGACCCAAACTGACTGAAGGGGTATTTCATTCCATAGTATGTCATGCTCGGGGCATAGGTGGGGAGTGGGCTGAGGGGCCATAACTCTTTCTAAAGCTGACTCTTTTGTTAGCTGCTTTCCAAACTCCTTTGCTTGCTCATTCATGAGTGAATTGGTGGGTTGGTTGGCTTTCCTCCTTTTCCTTTGCTCGTGGGGTTCACTTGGACTCTGCTGCGATTGCTATCGGGCTCTGGCTATCGGGCTGCAGCTCTGCGGCTCTCTGCCTCTGACTCTCACTATTC